>NC_053025.1:62158186-62296838 GCF_003073215.2 Triticum urartu | reverse complement strand
GCGTAGGAAATTTTTTGAAATTACTACGAAACCCAACAGATGTTACTATTAAAATTGCTAATAGAGACACCATATCACCTTGTGGGATCATTAGAGATATGAAGTCTTGTGTGGGAAAATTAATTATCCTACTGATTTTCTTGTTCTTGGTACCCCGCAAGATGACTTATGTCTGATTATCTTTGGTAGACCTTTCTCGAACACAGTTAATGCTAAGATATATTGTAAGAAACAAACTGTGGGTGTTAGCTTTGGTGATAAGTCTCAGGAGTTTAATTTTTCCAAGTTTAGTAGAAATCATCATGAAAAAGAATTACCTAGTAAGGATGAATTAATTGGTCTTGCTTCTATTGCTGTGCCACCTACTGATCCTTTAGAACAATACTTGCCAGACCATGAGAATGATTTACATATGCATGAAAGAAATGAAATAGATAAGATTTTCTTTGAAAAACGTCCTCTACTTAAACACAATTTGCCTATTGAAACTTTGGGAGGTCCTCCTCCACCTAAAGGTGATCTTGTGTTTGAATTAAAACAATTGCCAGACACTTTGAAATATGCTTGTCTTGATGAAAAGAAGATATATCTTGTTATTATTAGTGCTACCCTTTCAGAACATGAAGAAGAAAGATTATTGAAAGTTCTAAGGAAGCACCGGGCTGCTATTGGATATACTCTTGATGATTTAAAGGGCATTAGTTCCATTCTATGTCAGCACAAAATTAATATGGATCCTGATGCCAAACCAGTTGTTGATCACCAACGTCGGTTGAATCCGAAGATGAAAGAGGTGGTAAGAACGGAAATATTAAAACTTCTGGAAGCAGGTATAATTTATCCTATGGCTAATAGTAGATGGGTAAGTCCTGTTCATTGTGTTCCTAAGAAAGTAGGTATTACTATTGTTCCTAATGATAAGAATGAACTCATTCCACAAAGAATTGTTACATGCTATAGAATGGTAATTGATTTTAAGAAATTAAATAAAGCAACTAGAAAAGATCATTAGCCTTTGCCTTTTATTGATCAAATGCTTGAAAGATTATCTAAGCACACACACTTTTGCTTCCTTGATGAATACTGATTATGTTTTTGCTATGTTCGTGTGCTTGTTAGTATATTTTTGTGGTCCCTTTTGGCTCAAGGTCACTAAGGGACTTTTGTTAAGCTTGTTGAGTAGCTCCATGCCATGTATTTCTTTGTCATGTTCAGGTCCTGTAGCATGTTGTTTTGTTGCTCCGAAGAGGGCTATATGATCTGAAATTTCAGACAAGTGTTAATTTCACTAAGTCTGAAATCTGTTTTGCATTTGCGTTTTTGCCATGCTTGTTTGAACCTCATAATGGATGAATTGGCCGTGGCTCAGTGCTAGTCTTTTGTTAAGCATCTTGTGTGCATCCCTTCCATGTATTTTGTTGTCATGTTTGGGTGCTGTAGCATGTTCATGTCATTGCATTTAGATGCCTACTTGCTGTAAATCGCAGACCGGTGTCGTTTTTGAATCGCTTGCCATTTCCAAACCGTAACTCCGATTCCGGCGTTCTTTATATCGTTTTCAAGCGATTTCATCTCATCTTTCCAGTGGCACCCTTGGAATTCCAAGTTGAGGCCAGGTTCATGCATTTCCTGTCATATCTTGCATTTTGCATCCCGCATCGCATCCCGCATAGCATATCATCATTGCATCATATCGCTTGATCCTTGCACGTGGTTGATTGTATCCTTGTTGCTTGTTTGTCTTGTTTGGGTAGAGCCGGGAGACGATTTCGCTACCGAGGAGCCCGTTGAGTTTGCTTGTGAGGATCCAGTCAACTCTGACAACTGTGTAGGCAAGATGATCATACCCTCGAAATCACTACTATCTTTGCTATGCTAGTTTGCTCGCTCTTTGCTATGCCAATGCTACGATGCCTACCATTTTCTTGTCAGCCTCCCAATTGCCATGTCAAACCTCTAACCCACCTTGTCCTAGCAAACCGTTGATTGGCTGTGTTACCGCTTTGCTCAGCCCCTCTTATAGCGTTGCTAGTTGCAGGTGAAGATTGGAGGCCGTTCCTTGTTGGAACACCTTTTATTTACTTGTTGGGATATCATTATATTGCCATGTTATCTTAATGCATCTATATACTTGGTAAAGGGTGGAAGGCTCGGCCTCTCGCCTAGTGTTTTGTTCCACTCTTGTCACCCTAGTTTCCGTCATATCGGTGTTATGTTCCCGGATTTTGCGTTCCTTACGCGGCTGGGTTATAATGGGAACCCCTTGATAGTTCGCCTTGATTAAAGCTTTTCCAGCAATGCCCAACCTTGGTTTTACCATTTGCCACCTAGCCTTTTCCTTCCCTTGGGTTCTGCAGACTCAAGGGTCATCTTATTTTAACCCCCCCGGGCCAGTGCTCGTCTGAGTGTTGGTCCAAACTAGAGCCCCTTGCAGCGCCACCTCGGGGAAACTCGACGGCTGGTTTTAGTTGTACGGATTTCTTATCTGAGTGTGCCTTGAGAAATAGATATGTGCAGCTCCTATCGGGATTTGTCGGCACATTCGGGCGGTGTTGCTGGTCTTGTTTTAACCTGTCAAAGTGTCTTGAGTTACCAAGATACCGAGTCTGATCGGAACGTCTTGGGAGGAGGTCTATTCCTTCGTTGACCGTGAGAGCTTGTCATGGGCTAAGTTGGGACTCCCCTGCAGGGATTGAACTTTCGAAAGCCGTGCCCGCGGTTATGGGCAGATGGGAATTTGTTAATGTCCGGTTGTAGATAACTTGAACCTTAATTAATTAAAATGAATCAACTGAGTGTGTTACCGTGATGGCCTCTTCTCGGCGGAGTCCGGGAAGTGGACACGGTGTTGGAGTAATATTTGTGCATGTTGCTCTCTAGTTTCTCGCTCGTGCTTTGCCTCCTCTTCTCGCTCTCTTTTGCGAATAAGTTAGCCACCATACTTGCTCTTCGCTTGCTGCAGCTCCACTCATATTTTACCTTGCCTTACCTTTAAGCTCAAATAGTCTTGATCGCGAGGGTGCGAGATTGCTGAGTCCCTGTGGCTCACAGATTACTATTACACCAGATGCAGGGCCTGATGATTCCGCTCCAGGAGACGCGTATGAGCTCAAGTGGGAGTTCGACGAAGACTCTCAACGATACTATGTTTCCTTTCCCGATGATCAGTAGTGGTGCCCAGTTGGGGGTGATTGGGACCGTGTCGCATGTTGGGTTCTCTTTCATTTTGGCGCCGTAGTCGGGCCATGAGTGTTTGGATGATGTAATGTTATTTATGTACTTGATTGACGTGGCGAGTGTAAGCCAACTATGTTATCTCCCCTTTATTATTCATATTACATGGGATGTTGTGAAGATTGCCTAACTTGCGACAAATGCCTTCAATGCGATTATGTCTCTAAGTCGTGCCTCAACACGTGGGAGCTATAGTCGCATCGAGGGTGTTAAAAGTTGGTATCAGAGCCTTCCCCGACCTTAGGAGCCCCATTGCTTGATCGTTTTTAGCGGCCAAGTTGTGTCTAGAAAAATGTTTTGAGTCTTTAGGAATTATATATCGGAGAGATTAGGAATTCTTTTTACTTACCAGTCTCCTCATCGCTCTGGTAAGGCATCATGACGTAGAGTTTTGACTCTTCTCTTCTCAAATTTCACTAAAATTTTTTTAGGATCACGCGGGTATCTTGGAATCGTTCCAATGGTTTTATGATGAGAACATTGTCTTGGTGCCTCCTCTCAGGGGTTTAGTGGAAGTGTCCCGGGGAGTTGAGCTCTGAGGTGTTGTCATCATAATTTTATCGTTGTAATTCTGGAATACTTGAGATATTTTCGCCGACATCGAAAATCTCTTTTATGCAGTTCGTTGGTGAGATAACCTCGACGCCACCCAGTACTGGGGCGGGAGTTCGGGAGTATCACCATAACTTGTATAACTGATGCTTTTCGAAGGTTGAGGTAGATGGTTTCCGAAGGTTTCTTGGTTATGTGTTGAAGGATGGATACAACTGGATGTAGGAATTGCTAGTTTGGGTGAGATATTATGCTTCCCCTGTATCCTCAACACCTGATTGCATAACCGGAAAGGTTCGGGAGTTTCATAGGTGGGAATTCTAGTAGCTCTAGTTCTTCTTCCACGGATATTGGTTTGAGATTGGGATTTCTTACCGATTATTCGTTCTTGATCCATACCTTGTTGATTTATTTCTCTACCTTAATTCTACGTGGCTTCTCAATTTATGGATATGTGACCATTTCAAGAGGAATGCATTCATTCATTTTGTTTGGATGTGAAGACTATATGTTGCAATTTCATTCCGTTGGATTCAGTTTCAATATTTATCTATCAATGTGCTAATGGTGGTCAACCTCTTCAGGATGGCTCCTCCAATGCGCACGACTCCGAATCCTGATCCGCCACCACCTCCACCTCCTCCAGAGGCATGGCAAGCTGTGATGGCCGCAACCAGTGCAAACACTTAGCTGATCATGCAAATTCTCCAAGAGCGCAATCAAGGCAGTCAAGGGAATCAAGGCAGCAATCAGAGTCACTTTGCTACACTCAACCAGTTCCTTGCTAACGGGCCAAAGACTTTCAGCAATTGTGTTGAGGCAACCGATGCTGACGATTGGCTTGTGGATCTGTGTAAGCATTTCGAGTGCAGTAACGTCAGGCCTGACAACTTTGTTAAGTTCGCTTCCTTCCAACTCAAAGATCAAGCTGCAGAATGGTTCCAGCAGTACAAGGACTCCAGAGGTGGACGTGTTATCACTTGGGATGATTTCCGTCGAGATTTCCGAGCTCATCATATTCCGCAGAGTGTGGTTGAAAGCAAGCGTGAGGAATTCCGCAATCTGAAGCAAGGCTCTTTGTCTGTCTATGACTACAACAAGTTGTTCCAGAAGCTCGCCCGCTTTGCCAAGCAGGACGTGCCTGATGAGAAGAGCATGATATATCAGTTCAGGGGTGGTCTCAGAGAAGAAATTCAGCTCGCTCTTGTTCTCTTTGAGCCCTTGAGGTACGATGAGTTCTACAACATGGCACTGAAGCAAGAGGCTGCTCAGTTGAGGTGTGATGCTTCCAAGAAGCGAGTCAGAGATGTTACTCCTTCTTCCTCTACTCAAGTGGCCAAGAAGCAGAAGTTTTGGCTTCCTCCTCCTCCGTTCCGTCAGCCGTATCAGCAGAAGAGCAAAGGTGGCAGTGGTTCTTCCCACCCACCCAACCCTGGCTTTCAGAACAAGACTTCGTCTCAAGCTCCAAGATCGAGTGCTCCGTATGACCGTCCGCTTTCAGAGGTCACGTGCAACAAGTGCCAACAGAAGGGTCACTATGCCAACAAGTGTCTCAACCAGAGGCGTCATCCTCCTCCTCCTGTCAGATCGGCAAGTACAGCTGTGGTCAAGCATAACCCCAAGCATGCCAAGGTCAATATGATGAATGCAGCTCAGGCAGAGGACTCGTCAGATGTGATCATGGGTAACCTTCCTGTTAATGATATTCCTGCAAAAGTTCTTTTTGACACTGGTGCATCGCATTGTTTCATCTCGAGACCTTTTGCATCTAAGCATGATTTTGTTACTCAAGTGTTGCCGAAGCCGTTGGCTATCGTCTCTCCGGCCCGTCAAATGACATCTCGAGTATGCGTTCCGGATGTTACTATCACTTTGGGTGACTATAAGTTCTTGTCCTCTCCAAATGTTCTTGGTGACTCGGATATTGATCTTATTCTCGGAATGGATTGGCTTTCTAAGCACAAGGCTCAGCTTGATTGTGCAGCCAGGCAGATTCAATTGACTCATTCGTCTGAGGATGTAATTGTCTTTGCCGCTCGGGATGATTCTATCCGTCTGTTTTCTCTCAATGAGAAGGGTGAATTGGATGCCATCTCTCAAATTCCTGTCGTTTGCGAATATCAAGACGTCTTTCCAGAAGAGCTCCCAGGAATGCCTCCTACCGGCCAGTTGAATTCGTTCTTGATCTTGAGCCTGGCACGGAACCTGTGTGCAAGTGTCCTTACAAGCTCGGACCTGAAGAGTTGAAGGAGCTGAAAAAGCAACTCGATGAGCAAGAAAGAATGGGTCTCATCCGGCCTAGTTCTTCTCCGTGGGGTTGTGGTGTTCTTTTTGTGAAGAAGAAGGATGGAACGGACCGACTTTGTGCTGATTACCGTCCAGTGAACAAGAAGACCATCAAGAACAAATACCCACTTCCCAACATCAATGAGCTGTTCGAACAACTCAAAGGTGCTCAAGTATTCTCCAAGCTTGATCTCTGTATGGGTTACCACCAGATTCGAATTCGTGAAGAAGATATTCCCAAGACAGCATTCAGAACAAGCTTTGGTTCATATGAATACACTGTCATGTCTTTTGGCCTCGCTAACGCTCCTCCGACGTTCTCTCGCATGATGAACTTCATCTTCAACGCCTACACCAATGACTTCGTTTTGGTCTATCTCGACGACATTCTGGTTTTCTCCAAGAACAAGGAAGATCATGCCAAGCACTTGCGTTTGGTTCTCGGTAAGCTCAGGGAACATCAGTTCTACGCCAAGTTCTCCAAGTGTGAATTTTGGCTCGATGAGGTTCTTTATCTTGGCCATATCATCTCTGCCAAGGGCATTGCTGTGAATCCTGAGAAGGTGTCCGCAATTGTGAATTGGGAACCTCCTCAGAACATGAAGCAACTCCGCAGTTTTCTCGGTCTCGCAAGCTATTGCCGAAGATTCGTTGAAAACTTTTCTAAGATCGCGAAGCCTCTCTCAAATCTTCTTCAGAAGCACGTCAAGTACGTTTGGTCTCCGGAGTGTGATATTGCTTTCAACTCTTTGAAAGAGAAATTGATCACTGCTCCAGTTCTGACTCCGCCTGATGAACCCAAGCCGTACGAGGTCTTTTGTGATGCCTCTCTCCAAGGTCTTGGCGCAGTATTGATGCAAGAGAAGAAAGTTGTTGCTTATACATCTTGCCAGTTGAAGCCTAATGAGAAGAACTACCCCACTCATGATCTTGAGTTGGCGGCAGTTGTGCATGCTCTTTTGACTTGGAGACATCTTCTATTGGGAAGAAAAGTGGACATTTTCGCTGATCACAAGAGTCTCAAGTACATCTTCACTCAGCCTAATCTCAACCTCAGGCAAACTCGATGGGTCGAAATGATTCAAGAGTATAATCCGAATATCGAGTATACTCCAGGCAAGGCCAATGTGATTGCTGACGCTTTGAGCAGAAAGGCTTACTGCAACAGTCTGATTCTCAAGCCTTATCAACCCGAGCTTTGTGAAGCTTTCCGCAAACTTAATCTGCAAGTTGTTCCTCAAGGTTTCCTCGCCAACCTTCAAGTCTCTCCTACCTTAGAAGACCAGATTCGCCAAGCCCAGCTTCTTGATGCTATGGTGAAAAAGGTGAAGATTGGGATTGCCAAGAGTCAGTCCAAGTACAAGTGCTACCGCCTTGATGACAAAGACACTCTCTTCTTCGAGGATCGTATTGTTGTGCCCAAAGGTGAACTTCGTAAAGTGATCATGAACGAGGCTCACAATTCTCTCCTCTCCATCCACCCTGGGAGTACGAAGATGTATCAGGACCTTAAGCAAGCTTATTGGTGGACTCGAATGAAGCGCGAGATCGCTCAATTCGTGAATGAATGTGATGTCTGCAGAAGAGTGAAGGCAAAACACCAAAGGCCAGCAGGTCTCCTTCAACCTCTCTCCATTCCAGAATGGAAGTTTGACCACATTGAGATGGACTTCGTGACTCGGTTTCCAAAGTCCAAGCGTGGCAATGATGCTATATTCGTTGCCATCGACAAACTCACCAAAGTGGCTCATTTTCTGCCTATCAAAGAGTCGATCACTGCAGGTCAATTGGCGGAACTCTATACCTCTCGCATTGTCTCTCTGCACGGTATTCCTCAAGTGATCTCTTCAGACCGTGGCAGCATCTTTACCTCGAAGTTTTGGGATTCTTTTCAGAAGGCCATGGGCACTAACATCCGCTTCAGCACAGCTTTCCATCCTCAGACAAGCGGTCAAGTCGAGCGTGTCAACCAGATTCTTGAAGATATGCTCAGGGCTTGTGTGATCTCCTTCGGCATGAAGTGGGAGGATTGTCTTCCTTATGCTGAATTCTCCTACAACAACAGTTTTCAAGCAACTTCGGGCAAGGCCCCATTTGAAATTCTGTATGGCACGAAGTGCCGTACCTCTCTCAACTGTTCTGAAACCGGTGAACGTCAGCTTTTGGGTAATGACTTAATCACAGAAGCAGAAGAAATGTGCAAAGTCATTCGAGATAACCTCAAAGCAGCCCAATCCCGTCAGAAGAGCTACTATGATAGTAAGCACCGTGATTTGGCTTTCGAGATCGGAGATCATGTTTACCTCCGCGTCTCTCCTATGAAAGGTACTCGTCGCTTCGGTATCAAAGGGAAGCTTGCCCCCAGATACGTGGGACCTTTCAAGATTGTCAGCAAGAGAGGCGACCTCGCCTATCAACTCGAGCTTCCTTCAAACTTTGCAAATGTTCATGACGTGTTCCATGTCTCTCAGCTTCGAAAGTGCTTCAAGACTCCTGACCGCACCGTCAACTTCGAGGACATTGAGCTCCAAGAAGATCTCTCTTATCATGAGCACCCAGTTGCTATTCTTGAAGAGACTGAACGCAAGACTCGCAACAAGTCAATCAAATTTCTCAAAGTCAAGTGGTCACACCATTCCGACCGTGAAGCTACCTGGGAACACGAGGATCACCTCCGTTCTGAGTACCCGGCGTTCTTTCAGTCCTAGATCTCGAGACGAGATCCTTTCGTAGTGGTGGAGTGTTGTAACGCCCCGGATACAACTTTCCCTATTTGTACTCCAACTCTTGCCGTTTCCGGCATTAAGTTACATTTATTTCCTCGGGTTTGGGTTTTGTCTCCGTGTGTTGTTGTCATTGTCATGCATCTCATATCATGTCATCATGTGCATTGCATTTGCTTACGTGTTCGTCTCATGCATTCGAGCATTTTCCTCGTTGTTCGTTTTGCATTCCGGCGCTTCGTTCTCCTCCGGTGGTCATTTCTAACTTTCTTTCATGTGTGGGGTTTAAACATTTCCGGATTGGACCGATACTTGTCATGCGGCCTTGGTTTACTACCGGTAGACCGCCTGTCAAGTTTCGTATCATTTGGACTTTGTTTGATACTCCAACGGTTAACCGAGGTACCGAAAAGGCCTCGTGTGTGTTGCAGCCCAACACCCCTCCAATTTGGCCCAAAACCCACCAAACTCTGCTCCATCACCTAGAGCGTTCGATCACGATCGCGTGGCCGAAAACCGCACCTTGTTTGGACTCTCCTAGCTCCCTCTATGCCTATTTAAACACCCCCCATTTTTCGGATCTCTTCTTCCTCCCCGAAACCCTAAATCGCCCCGCCGCCGACGGACATGTCCGCCGCTTGATCGGACATGTCCGCCGCCGCGCCCCAGCCAACCACGCCACGCCACATGTCCCCGCCGGCCACCTCCTCCGCGCGGCCCGGCGAGCCCGCGGGAGGCCCGCCCGAGCCGCCACCGGGCCAGATCCAGCGCCGCCCGCCGCCTTTCTCCTCCCCGATGCCGTTCGCCGGCCCCGCCGCCTCCGCCGCGAGCCGCCGCCGCCCGGCGCCACTCTGCCTCCTTCCTCCGCCAACCGCATCGCCGCCCCACGCCGCGGCCGGCCGCGCCGTCCCCGCCACCTCTCCGACCCCCGCCGGCCGGATCCGGTGAGGTCCGGGCCTGGGAGACCTCGCCGCCGTTCGTCCCGCTCCAGCCGCCGTCGTCTCCGTCATCTCCGGCGACCTCCGTGAACAGTGCTCCGGCCATCCTCGTTATTCGCGCCGTCCAGATCCAGATCTAAAAAAAACCTAGGGTTGACTTTTCCCCTCTCCCATCATATTTTTATGCATACTTTGACTGGCTATATCTCCGCATTCGTAGCTTCGATTTGGACATATAGTATATCAAAATGTTCGCCTCGATGAGTACATCATTTCATTCCATTGCATCATTTTCACTTGAATTCATCTTGATGCCCGAAATGCTGTTAGAAGGAGGCTTCGTGAGTTAATTGTCAGATCTGCTAGTTCATCTTAGACTTTTGTCATTTTTGCCATGATTAATGTGTGCATGCTATGCCTGTGAGTCCTTCATATGTTTTGTTAAGAATTTTGTTATCTTTCCAGAGGTGCAACCCATGCATTTTTAGGATGTGTGTGGTGACTTGTGCAAGCTTGCAAAGTGAGGCACCCGGTAAATCTGTTTTCAGGGACTTAGTAGTTTTCACTAAGTCTGGGATTATTTAGTTCATGATGCCATATGTTCTTGCTGTTTCCTAGTGATCCGTGCCTCTTTTGAGGATGATCAGTAAAGGAGTTTTGTTAATATTGTTATGCTCTATCCATCCATGTCTTTACTTGCAATTATGGAGCAACCTAGCTTGAGTCAATCGAGCTCTACTTTTGCTTCGTTGTGAATCTGGGCAGATCGTTAACTTGTTTGCGATTTTGCCGATGTTATTGTAGTTGATCCGTACATGCTATGCCATTGTTCTTGCCATGACTAGCTTGTATTTTTTGCCTTCTTAATGGATGTATGCTTGCCTTGCCATGACTTGCACCGTAGTGAGTGCATCGAGCTTGTAAACGTGCCTTCGTGAGTTATATTTCAGCATGTCCCAGTTTTCACAAAGTCTGAAAACTGATTATGTTTTTGCTATGTTCGTGTGCTTGTTAGTATATTTTTGTGGTCCCTCTTGGCTCAAGGTCACTAAGAGACTTTTGTTAAGATTGTTGAGTATCTCCATGCCATGTCTTTCTTTGTCATGTTCAGGTCCTGTAGCATGTTGTTTTGTTGCTCCGAAGAGGGCTATATGATCTGAAATTTCAGACAAGTGTTAATTTCACTAAGTCTGAAATCTATTTTGCATTTGCGTTCTTGCCATGCTTGTTTGAACCTCATAATGGATGAATTGGCCGTGGCTCAGTGCTAGTGTTTTGTTAAGCATCTTGTGTGCATCCCTGCCATGTATTTTGTTGTCATGTTTGGGTGCTGTAGCATGTTCATGTCATTGCATTTAGATGCCTACTTGCTGTAAATCGCAGACCGGTGTCGTTTTTGAATCGCTTGCCATTTCCAAACCGTAACTCCGATTCCGGCGTTCTTTATATGGTTTTCAAGCGATTTCATCTCATCTTTCCAGTGGCACCCTTGGAATTCCATGTTGAGGCCAGGTTCATGCATTTCCTGTCATATCTTGCATTTTGCATCCCGCATCGCATCCCGCATAGCATATCATCATTGCATCATATCGCTTGATCCTTGCACGTGGTTGATTGTATCCTTGTTGCTTGTTTGTCTTGTTTGGGTAGAGCCGGGAGACGAGTTCGCTACCGAGGAGCCCATTGAGTTTGCTTGTGATTATCCAGTCAACTCTGACAACTGTGCAGGCAAGATGATCATACCCTCGAAATCACTACTATCTTTGCTATGCTAGTTTGCTCGCTCTTTGCTATGCCAATGCTACGATTCCTACCATTTGCTTGTTAGCCTCCCAATTGCCATGTCAAACCTCTAACCCACCTTGTCCTAGCAAACCGTTGATTGGCTATGTTACCGCTTTGCTCAGCCCCTCTTATAGCGTTGCTAGTTGCAGGTGAACATTGGAGGCCGTTCCTTATTGGAACATCTTTTATTTACTTGTTGGGATATCATTATATTGCCATGTTATCTTAATGCATCTATATACTTGGTAAAGGGTGGAAGGCTCAGCCTCTCGCCTAGTGTTTTGTTCCACTCTTGCCGCCTTAATTTCCGTCATATCTGTGTTATGTTCCCGGATTTTGCGTTCCTTACGCAGTTGGGTTATAATGGGAACCCCTTGATAGTTCGCCTTGATTAAAGCTTTTCCAGCAATGCCCAACCTTGGTTTTACCATTTGCCACCTAACCTTTTCCTTCCCTTGGGTTCTGCAGACTCAAGGGTCATCTTATTTTAACCCCCCCGGGCCAGTGCTCCTCTGAGTGTTGGTCCAAACTAGAGCCCCTTGCAGCGCCACCTTGGGGAAACTCGAGGGCTGGTTTTAGTTGTACGGATTGCTTATCTGAGTGTGCCCTGAGAAAGAGATATGTGCAGCTCCTATCGGGATTTGTCGACACATTCGGGCAGTGTTGCTGGTCTTGTTTTAACCTGTCGAAGTGTCTTGAGTTACCGAGATACCGAGTCTGATCGGAACGTCTTGGGAGGAGGTCTATTTCTTCGTTGACCGTGAGAGTTTGTCATGGGCTAAGTTGGGACTCCCCTGCAGGGATTGAACTTTCGAAAGCCGTGCCCGTGGTTATGGGCAGATGAGAATTTGTTAATGTCCGGTTGTAGATAACTTGAACCTTAATTAATTAAAATGAATCAACTGAGTGTGTTACCGTGATGGCCTCTTCTCGGCAGAGTCCGGGAAGTGGACACGGTGTTGGAGTAATGTTTGCGCAGGTTGCTCTCTAGTTTCTCGCTCGTGCTTTGCCTCCTCTTCTCGCTCTCTTTTGCGAATAAGTTAGCCACCATACTTGCTAGTCAATTGCTGCAGCTCCACTCATATTTTACCTTACCTTACCTTTAAGCTCAAATAGTCTTGATCGCGAGGGTGCGAGATTGCTGAGTCCCTGTGGCTCACAGATTACTATTACACCAGATGCAGGGCCTGATGATTCCGCTCCAGGAGACGCGTATGAGCTCAAGTGGGAGTTCGACGAAGACTCTCAATGATACTATGTTTCCTTTCCCGATGATCAGTAGTGGTGCCCAGTTGGGGGTGATTGGGACCGTGTCACATGTTGGGTTCTCTTTATTTTGGCGCCGTAGTCGGGCCATGAGTGTTTGGATGATGTAATGTTATTTATGTACTTGATTGACGTGGCGAGTGTAAGCCAACTATGTTATCTCCCCTTTATTATTCATATTACATGGGATGTTGTGAAGATTGCCTAACTTGCGACAAATGCCTTCCATGCGATTATGTCTCTAAGTCGTGCCTCGACACGTGGGAGCTATAGTCGCATCGAGGGTGTTACACTTATACGTTAGGTTCTGTTGTTACAAGAATTTGATTTACATATCATTGATAGAAAAGGAGCCGAGAACCCCGTAGCTGATAATTTTTCTAGGCTTGAAAATGTGCTTGATGACCCACCTCCTATTGACACTGGTACTTTTCGGTCCTAAAAAAATGGTTTTTAACCCCTTTCCGCGACGGCATTTGGAACCGTCGCCAAGTGCATGTGGGCGATAGGGGTTCCTTCCCACACGACCCAAAAACCGTCGGGGATATGCCCTCCTGCCACACACGCTCAGCAAAATGAGGTCGTGTGCGACCGACGAGCGCTCAAATACAGAAATACGTACAGTAGAGCTAAAAAATACAATTATACGGTGAAATTGTTTCCGGTCGCAAGTACATCCCACACAGTCAGTCCCCGCTAAATGTTTCCGTTCATATGTACATCCCACACAGTCGCTCCAAGGAAAACATTTTCGTTCACAGGTACGTCCCACACAATTTTTCCCGTTATTGAATGTATCACACGTGGTCCGTAGAAGAAACTGCGTGGCAAAGGCTATCCATCACACACAGTTTTTATGTGGTAAATGTTTGCGCAAGGTGGCCTAACGCAAATAGTTTTCAAGAGAAATTCGTGTGTGATTGTTCACTGGTCCAACACGGTTTATTCCTAGAAACTGTGTGTGTTGCCTGAGGTCATCGTCCATGGTATTTTTTTCTACAACCGTTTACCATAGCAAAACCCAATTAGCGGGCTAATTCTCCATTAGCAGGCTAATTGCCCTGTTATTAATAATCCATTTATTAATCTAATTGACATTCATATTAAGCACATAATATATGTCATTTCCATATTAAGGAAGCAAAATTTCATAATTGAAATACACCGGAGTACAACATGATATAGCTTCAGCACTCAGCTACCCCATTACACAACTGGACCCGCACCAAGTTTCACATGAAACATATAGAACCTTTCAAAATTAGCATCATAGACGGTATATAGATAGATGCATCTCATCTTGAAAACTGCTGAAGCGGAAGGCGAATATTGAGCCTTCAATCATGTTGAAGGTCTTTGCAACTTTAGGCCAGTGCATGTGGATGATTGACCGTCCGGCCTTTGTCCTCTTCAGGAACACTTCAAATTGAACCGTGGGTGTTGTATGAAAACCTTCCTCGCCTCCTGACCATAGAGGTGGGTTGAGAGGTAATCATCAGTGAACTACTTTGGAAAGGCCTGAAAACAAGGATGTGCATAAATATCTTCTCTATATTGGAAATGGGGCAAAGGGATATAAAAAGGCAAGGTATAATAGTTAGTACCATCTTGTAGTGAATTGATGTCTTCTTCATTGTGCAGACAAAGATCTTGTTGTTTTTTGTCACTAATTTCTTTATCCTAACAATCATTCTGACTTTCTTGATTTGATTGATATTCACGGACAACTCATTTCCCCATATGCGAAAATGGTCGAACAGTGGGTGTCGTGGTTTTGTCACGGCAGATGTCCTCGTGAAAGGACTTAGTCGTGGAGCCATCGCTACGGGTTAGCTTAAAGGGATTTAAAGCGGACAAGAGACGCAAGAGTTTATACTGGTTCGGCCCCTTATGATGAAGGTAAAAGCCTACTCCAGTTGTGATGGAATTACTAGGGTTTCGATGACCAGGGAGCGAATCCGCTTTGCCTGGCTCTTGAGTTGTTGTGTGTTGTCCCTAAACCGCCGCCGGGTTGCCCCTTTATATACATAGGTCGACGCCCGTCGGTTTACAGATGTTGAGTATCATTGTTATTATGGAAACATAGGATAGCGTAGGACTTATTGCACCTTGCCTTGTACTCCAAGACAACTTTGTACTCCTATATATATATATGCCCATGAGGCTCAAGCAATAACAACGACTATTCCATCAATCCCCTCTCTCCTTTCTAACATGGTATCTATCGCAAGTCGATCCCAAACCCTAGCTGCCGCCGCTTCCGCACCCGCGCGCCGCCCCCGGGGCGGTCGGCCTCCATGACCGCCGACGGGGGACGCGCCACCCGTACCTAGGGTTCGTTTGCCGATCGTGTTGATCGGCTGCCCCAGAGAGTCTTTTACCCGATCGATTGATTGGGATTTTTTTCTCTCACTGATTAATTGATCAGTTTTCTTTTTTGGTTCTCTAATCTAATCTAAGATCGAATTGAGTCACCCGTCCATCGTCGTCTCACCGCGCATCTCTGCTCCAATATTAGATTGTGGCCTCCACAACTCTCCTCCGTCCAGATCGGCTGCGGCACCCCGGCTTCACGCATGCATCAGCGCGCCATAAGTGCGCGGCCCTACAATGCTTGGTTGTGCCACGCCGCGTGGCCATGGCACCCCGCACTGGCATCCCTGATTTCTTGCGCTTGTGTGGCCGGCCGCTTAAGCCGGTGCATCTGGCCATGTTGCTTCGTGCCTTCGTCCTATAGCTATATGCACCGATGCACCATCCTGGACGCGGACGTGTTGGACTTTGAGAGCTGGATTCGCTCTACATCACCGCCGCATCCAGTATACAGCGCAGCCGTCGTCGCTCCTGTTCTCGAATACAGCACGCTCTGCGCTGATCAAGCAATAGACTGCCGCTGCATCGCCCCTTCAGGCCGCAGCGTCGTCGTCTCATGGTTCTTCCCATGGCTGCACTGATCCGCACTGCCGCTGTGTCGTCCCTTGGGGTCGTAGCATCGTGGCACATGGTCCCCGCTGCCGCCCTCAGGCTGTTCTCGTGGTTGCACCATATCGCGCGCTGCCGCTGCGTCGTCCCTTCGGGCCGTAGTGCCGCGGCCCGCGGTCAACCGCCACACCGAGGTCGTCTGCTCGAGGCCGTCCCCGAGGCTGCACCGACCCTCGTGCTGCCATTGCGTCGCCCCGTCAGGCCGTAGCGAGCGTGGCACGCGATCCCTGCAACCGCCCTGAGGTCTTCCCCGTCGTCGCCCCGACCAGCCTGCCGCCGTTGCGTCGCCCCTTCGGGCCGTAACGCTACGGCCCGTGGTCCACCCTCGTCCACGCGCGTTGACTTCCACGTGATATGCGCCGCGCCGCCTCCCTTGGCACGAGAATGTCACCGTCTGCGCCGGTCTTCGTCACGCTGTCGGGTTCATTATTGCCTACTTCGAGCACCGCCACCGCTCCTTCTCTAGCCGCCGTCGCCTCCTTAGGCCGCTGCCGCGCTGCTCTTCTTCCGCGGCTTCACGGCGACTACCTAGACACTGGTGATCCCCGACTCGACACCGACCACAACGTTCTTCGCACGGCTACCTCGACCACGGCTACACCACCTACACTCTCGGCTACCTCGACAAACGGCACAAAGGGTTACCGCCTTGCTTGAGCAACCTCGTCGGTTGCCACTCCAGCCACGACTCCGCGATGCATCGACCGTGACGACTGTGGGGGGGTGTCCGTCGGCTTGCCTTCGGATTCTTCTCCAGTCTCACCATCTGCGTCGCTACCGTTGTGACTGCGGGGGGATGTTGAGTATCATTGTTATTATGGAAACATAGGATAGCGTAGGATTTATTCCACCATGCCTTGTACTCCAAGACAACTTTGTACTCCTATATATATGCCCATGAGGCTCAAGCAATAACAACGACTATTCCACCAATCCCCTCTCTCCCTAATAACAACAGAGTCCCGAGGCCGGATCATCAACGTGTCCAGCTCGGTCTCTATTCCTTCTACCTTCCAATAAAAGTTACATAACAATGTCGGTTTATGTCTACGGGCTTTAACCCGCCTTTGGGCCTTGGGACTTCATGAAGCGCCATCGTTCACATCTTCATGGGCTTCAAATAAAGTAATCATCATGGGGATAATCCGGCCTCTCCTGGCCGGTTTACGTCCAGTAGTGATATCCCCAACATTAGGCCCCAGATTGATTTGAACTTGTTCATGTCAATCTTCAACACTTAGAAAAATTCCTCCTTTTGCACCTTCACATAGATCTTGTAAACCGCCATAACGTCATCCTATAGATTTGTAGTAAAACGTCGTGACGTCACCTGATCATTTAAAGCCGAAGATACCCTTTTATTAATTAGCATCCAACAATCGAAATGACAACCTCGTCATATATCCAGTTTTTGGGCTCCTCGATTCCTGCGCCTATCGCTTATCTGTTTACCCTTATAAATAGGGCGGATGATCCCCTTCCTTTTCTTTCCGTTGCCTTTTCCTCTCTTCTTCCTCCTCGCGACGCCCCTGCACCCGAGCGCTGCCGCCGCCGTCGAGCTTCGACTCTGCCTCACCGTCGGCCGCAGCATCAACCTGATCGCACCAGAGAGACGCGGCGCACCTCCGCTGCTTCAACAGCTGTTGTAAGTCTTTCCCCCTTTCCTTTGTAGATCCACTTAGGGTTCATAAGGGTTCATGGCGCTCTCTTCCTGTTCTTCATCAGTCCATAGACAGTAGACCTCAAACTTGACGTGTTTTGTGCAATAGCTATGGTAGTCCTTATCTCAGCCATTAAACACATGAGAACTTGATCTGGACCTTTTGTGAACTGCTTCAAGACCAAACTTTTTTAGGTCTAAATCTTTTTTCTTTTCTTGACTTGTGGTAGATCCAAAATACCAATGTGATTTTATGAAATCTGTTTTTCCTCACTTAGTCATTTTGCCTTAGATCTGTATCTTCCTTATCTACGTAGGTGGTTTATCCTTGTAGAAAGTAATCTGTCATATGCCATTAGTCCCCTTGTAAACCACTCATCGCTTTACCATTTATTACTGCATCAGCCTCCGGTTTACCAACTTTACAAGCTTGAACTCCTTTTTCTTAACCTGTTGCACTTTATGCGTTGTCATTTATGAATCGTAAACGGCAGTAATCTTTTCCAGCTCTTCACTTGCAATAGCCAAACAATTCTATTCGTGTGACGGATGTGTCAAAATTGGCACTTAACCGAAGAAGAGTGAAATCCAGTGGCGAGTTCCTGGTCCTGAAAGCCCTCCTACCCCCAAAGATGGCGAAGTAGTAGTGTTTGCTGATCACATGGGTCGTGGTTTTAAACCGCCTGGATCCAAGTTTTTCCGTGATGTACTTGCCAGCTTTCAGATCCACCCTCAAGATATTGGACCCAACTCTGTATCCAATATCTACAACTTTCAGGTGTTTTGTGAAGCCTATCTACAAGAAGAACCGACTGTCGAGCTGTTCCGGGATTTCTTCCACTTAAACCGTCACCCTGAATTCGTAGACGGGCCCAATACTGAACTTGGTGGCATCTCTATTCAGAAAAGGAAGGATGTTAGCTTTCCTCACGCGAAACTTCACAGTCACCCAAAGGATTGGAATCAGACTTGGTTCTATTGTAAGGATACTTCTCCTGAAGATGAGAACCCTATGCCGGGTTACCGTGCTCACCTACACACCCACTTCCGCAATGACTAACTGCCAAGGAACGGTCCTCGTATGCACCATAACTTACCAAACTTAGAGCTTTCATGGGCAACGGTTTGACAGGTGTGTATTTTGTTCGTTGCTGGCTATCCTGGAGTATCTTGCCGTTAAGTCGCCGCTCTGGTTTAATGTGCGAGTATACCGGTGACTTAAAAGACCCTCAACGTCATATTGACATTCAGCTAACAGGTGATGAAGTTACCGAGTCTGTCAAGAAAATGCTAAATGAACCGGAATCTGTCTGTAGTAAAACTGGGTTGAAACCCTTTTATACACGGAACAAACCGCCCGCTGTAAGAGTTGTCTTACTTCCGCTTTACACCTGATATTCTTAACTATACAACCTTTAATACCCTCTGCCCATCTTTTAAACCGGGTGATGACACGTTCTAGAAAAAGAAACCACAGGAGAAAACGGCGAAGGGCCCTCATCCTAAGACGAAGGTTGTCAAAAGATTTGCCAAGAGGAAGGCAACTAAACCCATCGGTTTAGATCTTGATGACGACCCTGATGAACCGGACGCAGAGGTAGAACTTGATTCTCTTAGTTCGTTTTTCGTATACCTCATTGACAATGATATTTATCAGGATGACGCTGAGGGCAGCCAAGCTGACGATGCAGATGTAATTATCCTTTCCTCCGGTTCAGACCCTCTGCCAACACAAAAAAACCGTCAAGAAATCCGGAAAGTAAGATTTTCTCACCCCCTAGCTTACTTGGACCCAAACTTTCTTTTGAAGAAGCAGCAACGGGAAGCTCGCCGCACAACCCGACATAGCAGCCAAGTAATCACTTCAACCGGTCTGCCAAATACCCCGATTCGGAAGTGCCAATCTGAGGTCCCAAATACTTCCAATGCTTCTTACCCCAAGGCGGGTTATTTCCGACAACCTCTGAATCCATCCGATTCGAATTATCAGGGAATGCCACCTTCATCATCTGGCGAGTCAACTGCCACACAGCTTCCACCCCTCAAGACCGTCCCTGGGTAAATGCCTTAAGCTTTCTCTTTTTGACGCTTTATACTTATGTGCTATACTTATATGTATATCTTTCTCTTTCAGAGCCAAGACCAGACCCAGTAAGAAGGGTCGTGTAGACAAACCGTCTGATGACCATGTGATTATTGAACCGGAGACAATTCTAGAACCGGAGAGAACAAATGCTGACGCCACGCTTGATGACCTGCTACCCCTAGATCACGTCTTTACTGAACAAGTAGAAGTTGATACCGCAGTGCAGGCTGATAAACCGGCAAGTCCAGTCAGTACTGATGATGGACCGTCTAGTCCGGTTAAGGCTACTGATATTCCACCAACTCTAGTAAATGCTGCTGGTGACAAGGAAGCTAATGTTATCATCACTAGCATTGGCCACACCTCCCCAAGCCATCATGTTGCATTAGCGAAACATAGCGCCAAAGAAGAACATGCTGCCATGGAGAAAGGCAAATGGAACACCGATTTATCAAGCTATGCCCACCTTAAAGCCCAGGACATCCATTCTGGTTTTTAAACCGCCAGTACACAAACCATGATTACGAAGCCGGTTTTAGTGAACTTGATGAAGGAACGTTATGAGGTAATTACAAATCCTTTTCTCCCTTAAGTCCAATTGTAAGTACCAATTCCAGTAGCTCCCAAGGGCCGATTTATGATAGTAATAAAAAAACTAGGACTTCATAACACTGCACCTCTGCATACTTATCCTCGAAGGGTCGGTTGATCCTTCAAACATGAACCGGTACTTTAGTATTGTAATCGTGTAACTTTCGCCTGTGTAGTCCCCAAGGGCCGGTTTATCTTTCCAAGCTGAACCGGGACTTACACATACTTCTCACATACTTCTCAAAGCGACGATATATTTCATGCTTATTATCATTTGTCGAAGCTTTGATCTATATGTTGTCATCAATTACCAAAAAGGGGGAGATTGAAAGTGCAACTATCCCTAGGTGGTTTTGGTAATTCATAACAACATATAGCTCATTGAGCTAATGCTATTCCAAGATGATTATTTCAGGAAAGCTCAATGATTGGCATGGCATGGATGTGAAAGTGGAACCCTCAAAATGCTAAGGACAAAGGATTGGCTCAAGCTCAAAAGCTCAAGACTCTTCATTTTATATTTTAGTGATCCAAGATCACATTGAGTCTTTAGGAAAAGCCAATACTATCAAGGAGGGATGAGGTGTTGCTTAATGAGCCTCTTGCTTCATGTGCTTAGTGATATGCTCCAAAACCCTCAACTACTTACCCATATCCAAATATGACCTAAACCCTAAGCCAAACTCGGTCATACCGATTCTTCCTATCCGGCGCCACCGAGTTTCACTTGTCATAAGCCACTGCCAAACCCTAGCAATTCGGTTCTACCGATAGGGATCTCGGTCTCACCGAGATGGGATTGCAAACTCTCTGTTTCCCTTTCGTAACTTTTCGGTCTCACCGAAAGAGCGGATCGGTCCCACCGAGATTGCAATGTAAATTCAGTGTTTCCTTTTTGTAACTTCTCGGTCCCACCGAAAGAGCAAATCGGTCCCACCGAGTTTGCCTGACCAACTCTCTGGTTAGCTAATTACCAAATTCGGTCTCACCGACTTTGTGTAATCGGTCTCACCGAGATTACGTTATGCCCAAACCCTAACCATATCGGTCCTACCGAGTTGCATGTCAGTCCCACCGAAAATCTCTAACGGTCACTAAGTTTACGTTTTCGGTCCGACCGAGTTTGTTGATTCGGTCCCACCGAGATTGGAAAACTGTGTGTAACGGTTGGATTTTGTGTGGAGGCTATATATACCCCTCCACCTCCTCTTCATTCGTGGAGAGAGCCATCAGAACACATCATAATCCCAACTCATATGTTCTGAGAGAGAACTACCTACTCATGTGTTGAGACCAAGATATTCCATTCCTACCATATGAATCTTGATCTCTAGCCTTCCCAAGTTGCTTTCCACTCAAATCTTCTTTCCACAAAATCCAAATCCTATGAGAGAGAGAGTTGAGTGTTGGGGAGACTATCATTTGAAGCACAAGAGCAAGGAGTTCATTACCTACACACCATTTGTTACTTCTTGGAGAGTGGTGTCTCCTAGATTGGCTAGGTGTCACTTGGGAGCCTCCGACAAGATTGTGGAGTTGAACCAAGGAGTTTGTAAGGGCAAGGAGATCGCCTACTTCGTGAAGATCTACCGCTAGTGAGGCAAGTCCTGTGTGGGCGATGGCCATGGTGGGATAGACAAGGTTGCTTCTTCGTGGACCCTTTGTGGGTGGTTGCTTCTTCATGGACCCTTCGTGGGTGGAGCCCTGTGTGGACTCGCGCAACCGTTACCCTTTGTGGGTGGAGCCCTGTGTGGACTCGCGCAACCGTTACCCTTTGTGGGTTGAAGTCTCCATCAACGTGGATGTAGGATAGCACCACCTATCCGAACCACGGGAAAAACATCCGTGTCTCCAATTGCGTTTGAATTCTCCAAACCCTTCCCTTTACATTCTTGCAAGTTGCATGCTTTACTTTCTGCTGCCAATATACTATTTGCATGCTTGCTTGAATTGTGTGATGATTGCTTGACTTGTCCTACAATAGCTAAAATCTGCCAAGAACTAAAATTGGGAAAAGGTTAAGTTTTTATTTGGTCAAGTAGTCTAATCACCCCCCCTCTAGACATACTTTCGATCCTACAGCTGCTTATAACATGCCTCCTCCGACGTTGATAAAAGAAACCATCGAGAAGCTGTCAATATTGCCTGCCCGATTGGATGAACTTAAAAAATCAGCTGCAAGGTCAGGCGCACTGACTACGCTAATCTGGGCCAAGGCATGGATTCTAGATCTTGAACCGGCAGATATTGGCCAAGGCTATCCCAGCGTGAAGGAAGATGGCTCAGAATTTAACAATGATGATTTCTGAAGGCTGACAAAGGAAATGCGACCCATAGAGAGCAAATTGGCAGATGAAACGGATTTGTCTCATTATCAGTCGGTTTATGATGCTGATCAGAAAAGATATCCTGCGCCAATACATGATGTAGAAGATCTTGTTCCGCCAATTCGTAAGTAAACTTATGCCCCTGACGTTGATCCTTCCACCCTTATAAGTGAAGAGGTCGTGTTCCAAGCTTTAACTGGAATCGATTGGACAACGATTGATTTCCAGCCACTGGGTAGAGAAGAGGAGGATGCACCGACTCAAGATGACCCTCAATCTTCAAGTCGTCCTGGTGATGAATCCTAAACCGGAGGCCGGTTTAGTCCGTCGCAGCCTACCATTCTTGCTAAAACAATTATCCTGTGTGGGCATAAAAATGCCTTGTAATAGGCTAGTTCAAACAGTTGTCTATTATGCCATCGAGCATACTTATTTTGCTTGATACTGATAACTCGCCATGCTTTTGGGATCTTTATTATATGCATAATCCACAGTGGCTGTATTTTAACTTGTTCCTGCATACAAGAGATTGAAAGGGTCCTGGTGGTTTACCGCTGGACGGGTCATGATGCCCAAATATATAACCTAGGTGTAGAGCCAAAGCTATTTAAAAACAACCAGATATAAAATAGAGAATACCTGTTACCTCGTTTGTTTGACCCATGGTTATTAAAAAAGGGTGATAACACCAATCTGGAGTATTGATGACTCCTTCCAGGTTTGCCGGTTTATGATAAACCGTATCGGGTTATGATAAACACCGGCTTTATCCGTATAAAACTGGTGACTTGTAGTCAAAACCAGACCAGAGCAATAAACGCCGGATTATAGCTGATCATGTACTAAAAATTTAGTATTGTAAGCCATGCCGGGTTGTAATAAACGCCGGTTTATCAGACAATACTTATGAATATTATCAAAAGAGAAGAAAACATTGCAAAAAATACAAGAAGAATATGCAAGGGTTTTCATGGGCTGCCAGGCCCTAAATCGAGGCTTTTCATGGGCTGCCAGGCCACTGAGTTAAACCATTTTTCAAAGCCTTTTAAGATGGACCTCAATCTTTAACCAATCATCGTTTTAACTTTGACAAGTTCAAGGTCTATGAGATTGACTTGTCAAATGTTCGATGGGTCATTCCAGGTTTACCTAGACGGAGTGGCTTACTTAAAGAGGCAGGATAACCCGGGGTTTTAGGTGAATACACCTGGCTTCCAAGCCTGGCTTGATAGCCTATTGCAAGGGTGCAGACTCTTTGTTCTTTGAGAAGCAAAGAGCCCCCAAGCAACATGTGAGCTGTGCTCGGCGGATGCCTATGTTTGAGTTGTGCTAGTGCAACACTCTCTTTGGCTCCACATAATTTCCTTTTGGCCTTAAGCCTATCAAGAGATGTAGCTATGGTGTGAATACAACCAAGCCCCCTAGTGATTTCCCTTTGGCCTTAAGCCAATCAAGAGGTGTAGCTAAGGTTCGGATACGACCAAGCCCCCTAGTGATTTCCTTTCATATGTGTGGCTTTGCAAGCCGGATCATCGGAACTCCGCTTTGTAAACAGAATCCTCCATGTAAACACATATGATGTAAAAATAATAGAAACCCCGCTTTAGCTGAGGCTCCGGTTTATTATATTGATCATAATATATACATTGTCATAACTATGTACATAAAAAGAGCCTATGGCTCAAGTATAGTAAGGCCGAAGATGAGCTATATTCCACGGCCGCTTGGTCTCCTCCTCTGATTTACGTGAGCCTTTGTGTTCTCGAACATCGATAAGGTAGTATGATCCATTGTGCAAATTTTTGCTGACCACAAAAGGCCCTTCCCAAGGTGGGGATACCTTGTGCATATCAGTGTGATCCTGGATGAGCCGGAGCACCATATCGCCTTCTTGAAAAGTTCTTGGGTGGAAAAGTCCTGACGTGCTTTCTCATTATCAGCTTCAACATAAGCCGCCACATGGGGCGAGTCATGACGGATGTCACTAGGGAGAACTGCCTCTGCTCTGTAAACCATGAAGAAGGGCGTATAACCTGTAGATCTGTTCGGTGTAGTGTTGATACTCCATAACACAGAATGTAACTCTTCCACCCAACAACCCGGCGTCCGCAATAAAGGAACCATAAAGCCAGGGTTTGATACCTCTCAAAATTTCTTGAATGGCCCTTTCTGCTTGACCATTAGATTGGGGGTGAGCCACTGATGACACATCAAGCCGGATGTGCTCACGTTGACAAAATTCTTACATGGCACCTTTGGACAGATTAGTACCATTATCAGTGATAATGCTGTGTGGAAAACCAAACCGGAATATCACCTTTTTGATGAATTGAACCGCCGTGGCCGCATCACACTTACTGACTGGCTCTGCCTCTACCCACTTGGTAAACTTATCAACCGCCACCAGCAGGTGGTCTTCTTGTCCTTGGACCTCTTAAAAGGTTCAACCATATCGAGCCCCCAAGTTGCAAACGGCCAAGTGATTGGAATCATTCTTAATTCTTGAGCCGGAACATGAGCGCGTCATGCAAACTTCTAACAACCGTCACAGCTCTTTACCAAATTCTCAGCATCAGCATGGGTCGTCAACCAATAGAAGCCGTGATGGAAGGCTTTAGCCACCAAGGATTTTGTACCGGCGTGGTGACCACAATCTCCTTCGTGGATCTCACGCAAAATCTCACAACCTTCTTGAGGAGAGACACAACACTGAAATGCTCCTGTGACGCTGTCGTGATGTAGCTCCCCATTGACAATGGTCATAGACTTGGATCGCCGGATTATCTGTTGGGCCAAGGTTTCATCGTCTGCTAACTCGCCCCGGTTCATGTATGCCAGGTATGGGACCATCCAATCCGGAATAACATGAAGAGCCGCCACCAATTGAGCCTCGGGGTCAGGGACAGCCAAATCCTCCTCCGTAGGTACCTTGACTGACGGATTATGCAGCACATCTAGAAAGGTATTGGGTGGCACCGGTTTACATTGAGAGCCTAAGCGACTTAGAGCGTCTGCCGCTTCATTCTTTCGCCGGTCTATATGGTCAACCTTATAACCCTTGAAATGTCTAGCCACTACATCCACCTCTCGTCTATATGCCACCATGAGTGGATCCTTGGAATCCCAAGTGCCAGATACCTGTTGAGCCACCAGGTCCGAATCACCAAAGCACTTAACCCGGCTTAAATTCATTTCCTTAGCCATCTGAAGACCATGGAGCAAGGCCTCATACTCAGCTGCATTGTTAGTACAAGGGAACATCAAACGGAGAACATAACAAAACTTATCACCTCGTGGGGAAGTTAATATGACTCCAGCCCCCGAGCCCACCAATTGCCTGGACCCATCAAAATGAACCGTCCAATAAGTGTTGTCTGGCTTTTCCTCTGGTGCTTGTAACTCTGTACAATCATTGATGAAGTCCAAAAGTGCTTGGGATTTGATTGCCATGCGAGGCGTATACTCTAGCCCGTGAGGTCCAAGCTCAACGGCCCATTTAGCAATCCGGCCCGTTGCTTCTCTGTTTTGGATGATATCTCCCAAGGGGGCTGAACTTACCACTGTGATAGTATGACCTTGAAAATAATGCTTGAGCTTACGGCTTGCTATAAAAACCCCATACACCAGCTTCTTCCAATGTGGGTATCTCTGTTTGGACTCAATAAGTACCTCGCTGATATAATAAATCGGCCGTTGAACCAGGTACTCTTTTCCAGCCTCCTTGCGCTCCACAACAATAGACACACTAATAGCCCGGGCATTAGCAGGCACATATAATAATAAGGGCTCCTTATCAACCGGAGCCTCCAGGACAGGTGGCTTGGCTAACTGTCTCTTCAAATCCTCAAGTGCTTTATTAGTAGCATCACTCCAGATGAGTTGATGTGTTTTCTTTAGCATCTGATACAAAGGGATAGCCTTCTCTCCAAGCCGACTGATAAACCGGCTTAAGGCTGCAATCCGGCCCGCCAAACGTTGAACATCGTAGATGCACGCCGGTTTAGCCAGAGATGTGATAGCCGTGATCTTCTCCGGATTAGCTTTAATGCCCATGTTAGACACCAGAAAACCCAAAAGCTTGCATGCCAGTACACCAAAGACACATTTGGCCGGATTAAGCATCATCTTATAAACTTGAAGGTTATCAAAAGTTTCCTTCAAGTCACCTATCAATGTCTCCTCCTTTCTGGACTTCACCACAATGTCATCCACATATGCATGGACATTGCGCCCAATCTGTTTATGCAGACAATTCTGAACGCAGCGCTGGTAAGTTGCTTGGGCACTCTTGAGCCCGAAAGGCATAGATACGTAGCAGAAGGCTCCAAAGGGGTTATGAAAGTTGTCTTCTCCTGGTCCTTAACTGCCATTTTGATCTGATGATAACCAGAATAAGCATCCAGAAAACACAAACGGTCACAACCTGCTGTAGCATCAATAATTTGATCGATACGAGGGAGAGCAAAGGGGTCAGCTTGACAGGCTTTGTTTAAGTCTGTGCAATCCACACACATACGCCAAGTGCCATTTTTCTTAAGTACCAGCACCGGATTATCTAGCCACTCAGGGTGAAAGACCTCCATAATAAACCCTGCTGCCAAAAGCCGGGCTACCTCCTCACCAATAGCTTTACGCCTTTCTTCATTGAAGCGGCGGAGAAACTGGCTGACCGGTTTATACCTAGGATCTATATTAAGTGTGTGCTCAGCGAGTTCCCTCGGTACACCTGGCATGTCAGAAGGCTTCCATGCAAACATGTCCCGGTTCTCACGGATGAACTCGTTGAGCGCGCTTTCCTATTTCGGATCCAGGCTAGCGCTGATGCTGAACTGCTTGGATGAATCACCAGGAACAAAGTCGACCAGCTTAGTCTCCTCAGCCGATTTAAATTTCAGTGCCGGATCATGCTTGGTAGTTGGCTTTTTCAGAGAAGTCATATCTGCCGGATCAACATTGTCTTATAAAATTTCAGCTCCTCTGTGGCACAAACCGACTCAGCATAAGACGCATCACCTTCTTCACATTCCAAAGCAATCTTCTGGCTCCCATGCACTGTGATGGTCCCCTTATGACCCAGCATCTTAAGCTGCAGATAAACATAACAGGGCCTTGCCATGAACTTAGCATAAGTCGGTCATCCGAACAGGGCATGATACAGACTCTTGATTTTCACCACTTCAAAAGTCAATACCTCTGATCTTGAATCATGATCATCTCCAAAGGCAACTTCCAGAGCTATCTTACCAACTGGGTATGCCGATTTACCAGGCACCACACCATGAAACACGGTGTTTGACGGTTTAAGATTCTTATCTGTCAACCCCATGCGAAGAAAGGTTTCATAATAAAGGATATTGATGCTGCTTCCTCAATCCATAAGCACCTTCGTAAACTTATACCCCCCCAACCTGAGGTGCCACCACCAAGGCCAGATGACCCGGATTGTCAACCCGGGGTGGATGATCCTCTCGACTCCACAGGATGGGCTGTTCGGACCAGCACAGATAACGAGGTACCGCCGGTTCAATGGAGTTCACGGCTCTTTTATGAAGCTTCTGATCACGCTTACATAAGCTAGTGGTGAAGACATGATACTGTCCACTATTCATCTGCTTTGGATTGCTCTGATAACCTGATTGCTGCTGTTGTTGATTCCCCTGATGGTTATAACCTCCCTGGTTGCCCTGGCTGCTCTGGTTGCCATGTCCGGTTTGGTTGCCTTGGAATCCTGAACCGGAACTGCCACCACCATAACCCGGCCCATGGAAACCGCTTCCTGAACCGCCGGGCGGTCCATTGTCATATTGAAAGAGATTTGATTTTTTGAACTCCCGCATGATGAAGCAATCCTTCCAAGGATGCGTAGCTGGCCTCTACATTGATCCGTGCTTTGGACAAGGCTGGTTTAGCAGGTGCTCCAGATTGGGGCCTGACCCCCCACCCCACTGGGGCGGTTTACCCATACGCCGTTGACCGTTATCCTGGGTGTTGGTGTTAGCCACAAAGTCCAAGCTATTATCCGCCTTGCGTTTACCGTTGTTCCCATGACCCGCCGGGTTATGCTGCTGCCCTTTGGTGCTACCACTCTTTTTTCCCTTCCCTGTCTTACCATCATCAGACTCGGGGTCCTCGGTACTATCAGAGTCGACATACTTCACCAGAGCCGCCATAAGTGTTCCCACGTCATTACAATGGCATTTGAGCCGTCCCAACTTCATCTTCAAAGGTGCAAACCGGCAATTACCTTCCAATGTTAAAATGGATGTGTCAGCATTGATGCGGTCTGATGAATGCAAAATCTCCGAAACCCGGCGCACCCAGTGGGTTGTTGATTCTCCTTCCTCCTGGACACAGGCGGGTAAATCCATGATTGACATGGGCTTCTTGCATGTATCCTTGAAATTTTGGATAAACCAGGCCCTTAACTCGGCCCATGATCCAATAGAGTTGGCTGGTAGATTTTTCAACCATGCGCGAGCTGTTCCCTCCAACATCATGGTATAGTATTTATCACACGCCGCTTCGTCCACATCCAACATCTCCATTGCCATCTCATAGCTTTCCACCCATGACTCGGGGGATAAATCAGTGGTGTAATTCGGCACCTTGCGCGGGCCTTTGAAATCCTTGGCAGCCATACGCTGCGTAATGCAGGGACAAGACATGGCACTCCCAAAGAACTAGAGGTAACCCCTGGTTCCACCGACGTTGTTCGACGAACCAGAGTGAACTGACGAACCGGAGTGAGTTGTCGAACCAGAGCTTCATGTTGTGCCGCTAACTCGGCTTCTTGACGTACCCTAGCACGGTCCACTACATCCTGAGCATTACCACCGCCACCCGTCGGGTTATGGCCATGGGGCGGGTTATGATTCCGTGCACTGCTTGATACAGGTGGTTCATCGATATGCCTGCTGTAGCTCCGGCTCGGGCGAGGAGTAGAATGAATCCTTTCACGGCTATATGAATAAGCATGCTGCTGAGTTAAGGCCATCTAAAGGAGCTCCCTAGCCCGTCGTGTTTCAAGTGCTACTGGGGACTCGCCATCGATTGGGAGAGCTGCCAATCGTGAAGCGGCGGCAACGATGTTATCCAACGGGTTAGAGTAATGACCCGGAGATGTTGAGACGTGTCGTGATGGGACATCGTTCTGACGGGGCTGAGGCGGCGGATCCATCGCACGTGGCTGAACCGGTGGCCCGGTCCTAGGCGCTTCCGTCCGGTTTAACACTGGCTGGTTGCTGGTGCCTACCCATGGCGTGTTAAAGAGATTCCTTGCCTCAAAGACCGACGAAAGGTGCGACCGGTATATTCTCCTCATGACATCCTCAGACGCATTCTGATCCAGCCTAAGTCGGTAAGCCTGAGCCTCTAACTCGTCCCACTCTGTAGCCAACTTGGTGTTCTCCGCCGCTAGGTCCGATTTAGCTTGAGTTATCTGATCCTTCACCTTTGCAATCTCTGCGTTGTGCTGATCCTGGTTTGCCGCGTCCACCTCTACTGCCAGCAATGTTGCCGAAGCGTCAAACAAATCAGAAAAAACCAGAGCCGGAGGCGGCGCAGAGCCCCCTGCCCCCGCCGGTGTCGCTGCTGCTGAACCGGAGATCATTGCCGCGGCGGTAGAAGAGTGCTACGCTGATTGTGTACCGGCCATGAAGACCACGACCCGACTCGGTAGAACAAGGGGGTCCGGAATACTGTCGCCATTAGAACCTCCACTAATCCAGCCATCCTGCAGCTAATACGGTGACTCGGTCTCTCCAGTTGAAGACTCGTCATCAGAACAGATAATGGTTTCGCCACCAGATGCCAATCTATCCTCATATTCCGCTCCATGGATGACACCTACGAAGGCATGCTTTATGGCGGGCTGAACCTGGGCAGAGCTTGCACGCTGAGCCGTTTCGATGATGTCGGTGCAGATGCCCGGCTCAGGGCTCGGTTCACCGATCTTACCGATGAAGACATGAATTCCACCAAAGGGGACCCGGTACCCGTACTCAATTGAGCCGGCCTCGGGACTCCATCCAGCATCGTCAATGTAGAGCTTGCCGCGATGACTTTTAGTCATCCGACCCACAGCGTATCCCTTGAGTCCTTTGAAGCTGCCCTTCAAGAGCTCGAAACCATCATGCGATAGCCCCACGGTGGGCGCCAACTGTCGTGGTTTTGTCATGGCAGATGTCCTCGTGCAAGGACTTAGTCATGGAGCCATCGCTACGGGTTAGCTTAAAGGGGTTTAAAGCAGACAAGGGACGCAAGAGTTTATACTGGTTCGGCCCCTTACGATGAAGGTAAAAGCCTACTCCAGTTGTGATGGAATTACTAGGGTTTCGATGACCAGGGAGTGAATCCGCTTTGCCTGGCTCTCGAGTTGTTGTGTGTTGTCCCTAAACCGACGCCGGGTCGCGCCTTTATATACATAGGTCGACGCCCGTCGGTTTACAGAGTCCCGAGGCTGGATCATCAATGTGTCCAGCTCGGTCTCTATTCCTTCTACCTTACAATACTAGTTACATAACAATGTCGGTTTATGTCTACATGCTTTAACCCGCCTTTGGGCCTTGGGCCTTCATGAAGCGCCATCGTTCACATCTTCATGGGCTTCAAATAAAGTAATCATCATGGGGATAATCTGGCCTCTCCTGGCTGGTTTACGTCCAGTAGTAATATCCCCAACAGTGGGTCAAAACCTCTGACACCAGGACCTATATGTGCAAGACCAAATTGTTAAAAACCAAAATATTAGAATGGTTCCTGCATTTGCATAGTAATGTGCTATTAGACAACAGACCATGCATGTGCTAACCTCGATTGTAAACCTCAGTGCTTCCCATTGTTTCCCTGCAACACATATAAGGTAGTTAGTCATCAGGTTAAGTATTTACAATAGCCAAATTCAATTTATTCCTCAAATGGTATACAATAACAGAATGCACCCACAACTATTGAACATCGCATTGTAGAATTGAACCAAACAGTTAACTAAACACCACAACACAAATGAACCAAACGTTAACTGAGCACCACATTGCACGATGTATAACCAAACCAAGCATGCTTGACAACTTGGAAATATAGCAATTGTATTCGTTTCTCATGTATTTTGTAAAGGTAAATTCGATTTATTTCTCACATGGAAGACAATACAAAATTGCAGCCTGAAGAATGGAACATCACATTTGCAGAATTGAACCAAACAGTTAACTGAAGAAGACGACTAATTAACAAAATAGTTAATAAGTGTGCACCACACTGCACGACATATAGAACATATACACTAGAGCAACATATTGCATGGTAAAATTAGATAGCACAATTCACTAGAATTTGTGAAGGAAAGGCAGGAGCAGCACACGCAACGGGTAAATTAACCGAGCATGCTGAACCGGCGTAGCTAGCAAATGGCAAGGTGCTCCTCCAAGATCTGGGGGTCGACACGAATGGTAGCCATCGGGACCTCGTTCGTGCGTGCGGCCGTGATTTGCTTCTCTGCTGCTAAATACTCCTTGAGATCCTGGCTATACTGCATGCACCATGGCTTAGGACCACGCTTATTTGGTGGAGGGGGCGGTGATTTGGGTGGTAGGTGTCGCGCTCGCCAGCGGTCGGGGCATGTGGGATGTGGAAGGAGGAGGAGGATGGGGATCGGGTGTGGATTACCTGCCTGGATAGATGAGGCCGAGCAGCGTGAAGGAGGGTCGCCAACGAGGAGGCAGCACTGCAAGCAAGGAGTGAAGGTTTCAACTTGGAAAGGAAGGCAGAAACAGGGAAAATGTGGCTTTTTGGTAATGAGGAGGGGCGGGGAGGTAGATATTTCTGCGAAAGCCGAAAATTTGGAATCGCTTCAGCGAAAAAACTGGCGCGCAAAGTGTCATCAGACACGGTCCCTTATTCGGAACTGTGTACGATATGTGAACATCACAAACGATTCAGATAGCTTAATCCGTGTGTGATGAGTTTGAACGTCAAAAATTTTGGTTTGAATTTCCATGGTTAAAGTGGCCATCCAGATCATTGGAAAATTTGGGTACCCAAAGGAGACTAACTTCTTAATCGAGCAAGTTCATCAATTAAACAGAGCTAGCTGACCTAAACATTACTCTAACAAATTAAAGACCAGCGCTCTTAATTAAACAAAACAAAGAGTACTACTACGGCTGGTGCTCGTCGATCTCCGACACCGCCTCCATGTCCAGCTCGCGCCCGACGGTCTCCTGGGGAAGGGGCTCCATGGCATCCATCACACCATACTCGGCAAGCATCTCGCCATCCGCGTCCGCCATCTCTTTGGAAAAGGCCGCCACGAGCTGGGCGTGGGCAGATCCGAACCGGGCTTGGACGGGCTCTGTCGTGGCAAGGTATGCGGTGGAGGAACGGATGGCTGCTCGAACGCTCTCGGTGATTGCCAGCCCTTCATCCGTAGGTTGCCAACCGTTGTCGGAGAAGCTTCGTTCGATTTATGCGGTGACCGCCAGGAGCTGGGCGTGGGCGGCCTCGACATGGTCGTGGGCGGCCTCCATCAGGGCAAAGGCCGTCGCTGCGGAACAGACAGCTGGTGTGCCGCTCTCGCCAGTTGTTATTCCTGAGCCAGATGTTGCTACCGGCACTTGAGAAGAAACAACGGTCGTTTGGGCTGCCATGGCCGCATGGTCGCAGATTGCGGCCGCGCTCATGTACCTTGTTAGCACGCGCATGGTGGCTGTGGTCGCGCTCTCGCCGGAGTGGGCCAACGAAGTTGCCCGCACGACGCGGTTCCATGTGCCCATCTTTCACCGGCGACGATTGAACCATGAAATGATATTTGGGGAGCGAGCTAGTGTGCTTGAGACGCCGGCTGGGGAATGTAGCCGATGCACCTTCTCGCGTTAGCCATAGGCGTACTATACACCGATGGTGCTCTAGGATTTTTTGTGCTGCATCTCACACGGTTGGTGATAATAAACTGTGTGCGATCTACTTGATTTTTCATCTTGATTTGAATTACATAATGGGGTCACAGCGGCAATGGATGGTGTTTCAATTGCTAGACCTTTTATCTGGAGTGAACATGCAACTATATGTGTGTCGTAAAAGAATTGGAATTATTCAAGGTTCGTTTGAACATTTTATACATTAAATTGGTTTTCTAGCCATTTCAGGTGCACAATTTAAAATTCAACTACATGCACATGCTCCGGTGCACCAACATGGGTTATAAAATCATATATGTGTCCATGGGTTTATGCTTATCTCCCATGCAAGAAATGGGGATGAAATTCGAACACCATGACACCGTGGCTCTCCGGCAAACATCGACGTACTTGCTTTTGTAATTCCAGTAAATCCAAAATTCGTCTGAAATTCATGAAACTTGGCATGCTATCATGTAGCGGCATCAACATGCCATGGTAAAAATTTTGTCCCATTTGGGGCAGGTTTGGGTATAAGCTTCTTATAAACCAGAGGTTCTCACACAACAAGTGTGATGGTTTTGGTAGGGAACGTTTCACCATTCTGGACGAAACGATATATGTTGCCTCTTCTGGATTTCAAATTTTTTTCCTAGTGTCAACATAGAACAACAGGAGTATTGTGTCAATTTTTGGGATTTTTCGGGGTTCGCTTGGAAATTTTTATACATTAACTAAGTTTTCTGTGCATTCATGTGCATAATTCAAATTTGAACTACAAGCACATGCTCTAATGCATATAAATTAGTTGAAAATTCAAATATTTGTCCTTGGTTGCCTGCTTAGGTCCCATGCAAGAAATGTGAATGAATGTCAAACACCCTGCCACCGTCACTCGGCCGCAAACATTGAGATACCTGGTTTTTAAATTCTAGTAAATCCAAAACTCGTCTGAAATTAATGAAACTTGGCATGCTATCATGGAGCTGCATCAACATGTCGTGGTAAATTTTTTGTCCCATTTGGGGCAGGTTTGGGTATATGCTTCTCCCAAACCAGAGCTTCTCACAACAAGCATGATGGTTTGGGTAGGGAACGTCCCACCTGTGGGGACGAAACGATATCCATTGCCTCTTATTACTTCCAAAAAATTTCTCGTGTCAACATAGAACAACAGGATTATTGTGTCAATTTTTGTGATTTTTTGGGGTTCGTTTGGACATTTTTATGCATTAACTGAGTTTTCAATGCATTTATGTGCATAATTCAAATTTGAACTATATGCACATGCTCGAGTGCATATAAATTGGTTGAAAAATCAAATATGTGTCCTTGGGTGCATGCTTAGGTCCCATGCAAGAAATGGGAATGAATTTCAAACACCAGGGCACAGTTGATTGCCGGCAAAACATTGAGATGCCTGGTTTTCAAATTCTAGTAAATCCAAAACTCGTCTGAAATTCATGAAACTTGGCATGCTACCATGGAGCGGCATCAACATGCCATGGTAAATTTTGTGTCCCATTTGGGGTAGGTTTGGGTATACACTTCTCACAAACTAGAGCTTCTCACAACAGGCGTGATGGTTTCGGTAGGGAACGTCCCATCTTTGGGGACGAGACGATATCCATTGCCTCTTATTGCTTCCAAAAAATTTCTCGTGTCAACATAGAACAACAGGAGTGTTGTGTCAATTTTTGTGATCTTTCAGGGTTCGTTCGGACATTTTTATGCATTAACTGAGTTTTCAATGCATTTATGTGCATAATTCAAATTTTAACTACATGCACATGCTCTAGTGCATATAAATTGGTTGAAAAATCAAATATGTGTCCTTGGGTGCATGCTTAGATCCCATGCAAGAAATGGGAATGAATTTCAAACACTAGGGCACCGTTGATTGCCGGCAAAACATTGAGATGCCTGGTTTTCAAATTCTAGTAAATCCAAAACTCGTCTGAAATTCATGAAACTTGGCATGCTACCATGGAGCGGCATCAACATGCCATGGTAAATTTTGTGTCCCATTTGGGGTAGGTTTGGGTATATGCTTCTCACAAACTAGATCTTCTCACAACAAGCATGATGGTTTCGGTAGGGAACGTCCCACCTTTGGGGACGAAACGATATACATTGCCTCTTATTGCTTCCAAAAATTTCTCATGTCAACGTAGAACAAACGGAGTGTTGTGTCAACTTTTTGTGATTTTCTGGGTTCGTTTGGACATTTTTATGCATTAAGGGATTTTTCAATGCATTTATGTGCATAATTCAAATTTGAACTACATGCACATGCTCCAGTGCATATAAATTGGTTGAAAAATCAAATTTGTGTCCTTGGGTGCATTCTTACGTCCCATGCAAGAAATGGGAATGAATTTCAAACACTAGGGCACCGTTGATTGATGGCAAAACATTGACATGCTTGGTTTTAAATTCTAGTAAATCAAAAACTCGTCTGAAATTCATGAAACTTGGCATGCTTTCATGGAGCGGCATCAACATGCCGTGGTAAACTTTTTGTCCCGTGTGGGGCAGGTTTGGGTATACACTTCTCACAAACTAGAGCTTCTCACAACAGGCGTGATGGTTTCGGTAGGGAACGTCCCATCTTTGGGGACGAGACGATATCCATTGCCTCTTATTGCTTCCAAAAAATTTCTCGTGTCAACATAGAACAACAGGAGTGTTGTGTCAATTTTTGTGATCTTTCAGGGTTCGTTCGGACATTTTTATGCATTAACTGAGTTTTCAATGCATTTATGTGCATAATTCAAATTTTAACTACATGCACATGCTCTAGTGCATATAAATTGGTTGAAAAATCAAATATGTGTCCTTGGGTGCATGCTTAGATCCCATGCAAGAAATGGGAATGAATTTCAAACACTAGGGCACCGTTGATTGCCGGCAAAACATTGAGATGCCTGGTTTTCAAATTCTAGTAAATCCAAAACTCGTCTGAAATTCATGAAACTTGGCATGCTACCATGGAGCGGCATCAACATGCCATGGTAAATTTTGTGTCCCATTTGGGGTAGGTTTGGGTATATGCTTCTCACAAACTAGATCTTCTCACAACAAGCATGATGGTTTCGGTAGGGAACGTCCCACCTTTGGGGTAAAAAATTTGTCCCATTTGGGGCAGGTTTGGGTATATGCTTCTCACAAACCAGAGCTTCTCAGAACAAGCATGATGGTTTCGGTAGGGAACGTCCCACCTTTTGGGACGAAATGATATCCATTGCCTCTTATTGCTTCCAAAAAATTTCTCGTGTCAACATAGAACAATAGGAGTGTTGTGTTAATTTTTATGTTATTTCGGGGTTCGTTTGGACATTTTTATGCATTAACTGTGTTTTCAATGTATTTATGTGCATAATTCAAATTTCAACTACATGCACATGCTCGAGTGCATATAAATTGGTTGAAAAATCAAATCTGTGTCCTTGGGTGCATGCCTAGGTCCCATGCAAGAAATGGGAATGAATTTCAAACATCGAGGCACCGTTGATTGCCGGCAAAACATTGATATGCCTGGTTTTTAAATTCTAGTAAATCCAAAACTCGTCCGAAATTCATGAAACTTGGCATGCTATCATGGAATGGCACCCAACATGATGTGGTATTTTTCGTGTCCATCTTGAGAGAAGGCACACTTAAATAATGACAGCCAACAAAGGCATTTTGAAAAATAGCTGCCACTTTAATATCTCAAATGTTTGTATAATACAAACTGTGTGCGCTCCGTTAACCATTCACGTGACACCACATGTCTTGGTTTTAATGGCTGTAGGAGGTGTCGTGCGGACAGCTGCTTGACCTTGACTGAACGGGAGGAGTGCGAACGAAGTCAGGTGCACACGCTGACCGAGAGGAGTGCAAGTTGTCCTCGATTTCGCAGGCTCACCGGGAAGCATGCGAGCGGTACACTTTGCTGGCTCACTTGGAAGCGATCCCTTTAACTTCCATGGCCGCCCACCTTCCTCTCCATGCGCGCGCCCCCTCAGTGGCACGGGACGCCGCCGTCGAACGCTACCTCTCAGCACCACCAGTTGCCGTCCTCCCGCCCCCCGCCCGTCAACCTCGGGACGACGTGATGCAAAGTGAGAGCAAGATTTGTGCATGTCTTCAATGCAAATGGTTCTTTTGGATGACCCATGTGCAACCACTTACAAACGATTTGGTGCGATTTGCATCTGTCATATTGGGTATGTTACCATTTGTCAAACTGGAAAGATTGACGTTTGTTGATCTAGTAACATTGCCATTTGGCAACCTTGTAACACTGTGATTTGTCAAAATATGAAGCTAAAAATCACTAGCGGTATCTAATTTTTGCAACTAAAATTCAGTAATTAAGCATAGATTTCATTCATAGATTAAGCATTCGTTTTTAATTTATACAAACAATTCCACTCGACAGCTGAACCGACCAAACTTTTCCCTAATTGTTACCAACCACGTACTGAAATAGCCAGTTCAACTATATATACTAGCTAATTTTAAGTACGTTGTACAGTTCCACCACATCTATAGTCAGATGAACTGAACAAAATATCCCCTAAATACTACTACGGAGGGGCTTTGTACTACTTCTGGCGTCCTCTCCTCTGCCAAGCGCGTTCAGTAAGAGGCAGAGGAGGAGGAGCCTACTGACGAGCTGGGCAACCGCAATACGGTGCCTGCCGCTGCTGTAGCTTCAGTGACGCTCACCTCGAACGCCCTCGGCCGCTCCAGACAACCCCTCTCGAAGCGGTAGTTCTCCTCGTAGATCTCCTGATTCCTTGCCTCTGAGGTGGCGTGTGCCGCGGCCACGGCGGCGGTAAGGCTCTTTGCATGCTCGATGAGGCGCTCCTCCTCCTCCCGTAGGAACTCGGTGTAGCGCGCAAGGTCGCTGACGCACGTGCGGGCATCCACCTCCGCCTCCCGCCTTCAGGCGGTGGTGGCGGAGCGGGTGATGACCCCGATGGTCGACGGTCGGCTAGCGGCCACGGCAGCCGATGACGGGGTGGCGGCCACGACCACCACCTCCGGCCTTTGGGCCGCAGTGGCGGAGCGGGTGATGGCCACGGTGGCCAGCAGTGGCGTGGCGGCCATGATGGCCACCTCCCGCCTTCGGGACACGGCGGCGGAGCAGGCAATGGCCCTGGCTTTCGACGATGGTGTGGCGGCAACAGCGGCCGGCAACAGCTGCCGACGGGCACCGGCGGTGGAGCGTGTGGTGGGTGTTCCGCGCACACCCAATAGGGACGCCACGCGCACTACATTACGCCAGGGACTACGCCGCCGGTGCGGTGTAGCCTCCCAGCTGGAGCTATCCTCTGATGACGGTGGAGTGGCTGAGCGACGACAACGGACTGGTGCCATTGGCGATTTTGGGAGAAGCAGGCGAGATAACCTACAGGAAGGGAGCAGAAAATGCGAGGCAGGACTCATCGGCCGTGAGTGTTTTTATAGCAGGCCGGTAAGCATTGGGATTTTGGGGGATTTCACCGAGTCAGGCGGGAAGCTTGCGCGGGAACCTGCGAGGTTGCACGGAATGGGCTCACCGACGATTCATTGGCGCCATTGTTTGGCCAAAAGAACGCCCCCCGCGCTGCGCAAGCTTGCGCTGTAAGCCGTCTGCGGCAACGGGGTGACAAGACGTGCGAGAGGAGGACGAAAGGCCACATACACATACGGTTAATAAAAAAACATTTGTGATTTAATTACCTGCTATACCCCCGTCCTGGTTTATAAGTATGATTTAACTAATAAAATACGAATGCATGTCACGAAAGATTATATAGTTGGATTCGTATTTGAACATAGTTTCCAATTATATAATTTTTATAACATGCATTAACATTTTGTTGGTTAAATTTGAGGGCAAAGTATGGCACAGAATATAAAGGGGACTATAGACTAGACGGAGCTGGTAGCACACGGCTGCTTAAGTTAGCTCATGAAACTATCTTAGGAGATCATCGAGAACTTTTAAGGACTCATGAGAAATTACGTTTTGAAAAGCTCAACATTGAGCAAGAGCATGAGTTCTTAAAGGCAATCAATGATGATCTTCGCAAGAAAAGTTCTTCTTACATTGCCAAGCGTTTACTCTTATCCACTTACATGCCTCAAGTCAAGTCTAGTAACAAGAACAAGAAAGATTCTTCCTCTAGTAGTAACAATAATCATGCTAAATCAAATGTTGTTGCTTCTAGTAGTTCATTGATTCCACTAATGATTCTCTTAGCCAAGTTACACTTGAGCAAGAAAATAGCTTATTGAAGGGAATTATAGAGAAAGGTGTTTACAAGAGCCTTGCCGGGAGTAAGCAATTCGAGGAAATTGTACGTAAGCAAGGAAGGCACCGGAAGAACCAAGGTGTTGGTTTTGAACGCTAATAGAGTTGTGTGGGAAGAAGATCAATACCCCAAGATGAAGTTTGTTCCTCAACAAAAGAAGTATGATCCTACTTCCTTCAAAGGGACACAAGCTCAAGATGATCTTCCACGAAAAGACCACGAGCAAAAAGGCAAGGATAAGCTTCAAGAGGAAATTGATGCATTTGAAGAAGCACCCAAGGCCTTGGTCAAGTGGGTTCCCAAGACTACATCAAGTTCTACTTCATCAAGTACGACTACAACTCCAAGGATTCCCATCAAGATTATTTGGATCCCGAAGAAGAAGAACTAGAGAGTTCCTGAGGGTGACTCCGCCAACATACTTCACTCTTATCATTTTGGCAAGAACAAGTGCAATCAACTTCCACATCTTGCACTAGTTCAAGGAGTCACAAACCCTCTTGTTGGTAAGACAAGTGACAAGGTAACCTAATGCTTTCATAGACATCATCTTGTGTGTGCATCACTCTATGTCTATGGATATCCTTATTTGTTCCTTGTGGGACTAACCCGTGTAGGTATTGAAAGTGCAACTCACTCCAAAGGATTGCTCAAAATGATCTACATCAACATTGAGCATCCACATCTTCAACACCTACATGAAGTCATCATCGACAAAACCCAAGGTTAGTTCATCCCTCTTAGGGGGGATCTCACATCTAGGGGGAGATTTACTCTAAGAATTGAGCTAAAGCAACTCTAATGGTGTGAACACAACAACGCTTTATGTAAAAGTGGTAACCCCACTTGTGCTTAAATGATGAGTATGACCTATGATCAAATGTTCTCATTTGACTCCTAAGTCAATATACTCATATATATATGACCTAGTCATCGCCAATTCCTTGATTGATGCTAGAATTGGTTGTGCACGCTTTGCCACATATTTCATTTGCCATTTTATTGTGTGAGCATGTTGGTTGCATAATTTACTCATTGGAGGACATCCACTTGTAGTTTTGAAATCTTGGTTCCTATTTCTTTTGCCAAGTGGATGGACAAGAATGCCTAAGAACCTTCTCTAGATATCTATGCTTTTCTTGTCTCAAACTCTATTCATGCTACATCACAAAGTTTGATCAAGTCAGATTCGAACCACTCTGTGTGAGGAGCACTCGGAGTCCCTGATTCGTCATAGACTTAAACTTCGAAAACTTCTTTGTGCGTTTCGGTGTGACCGATTCATCCATTTCAGTGATACCGAGATCACTAAGTCGATATAGGTTTTCAATCTCGGTGCAACCGATTTGAACTTTTCGGTCACACCGAGTTGCAGTAACTGCTTGCAGTTATGCATCTCGGTGCCACCGAGTTGTTCCACTCGGGCACACCGACAGGGTCAGGCTATATATATATATCCCCGGGCCAAAATTTGGAAAATTTTCCGAACCCCTTCGCCCGCGCTCAGCCTGCTCTGCCTCCCTGTGTCTCCGGATCGTCCTCCTCATCACCAGCTGCCTCCCGCTACCGGTCTCCGCCGCCGTCAACGGAAATCGTCTCCGCCGTTGCCGCCGTAGCAGGTCCATCTCCGCACTTCGGGTATGGACTTGATACTTGTGCTAATCTCACTCCGATTCCTAGCACATTGTTTTGCCATGTATCTTGCCACGATTGAGATCACTCTATCCAGCGAAATCACTCCATAGTTTAGTTGTGGATTGAAAATTTAGGGTTAGGTTTCCGCTGAAATCATCTCGGACCAACTGAGTTGTTGAAATCAGTTCCACCGATTTGGCTAAGGCCATTGCACATGTGATTCTCGGTCTGACCGAGAATTGCAAATCGGTGTGACCGAGTTCAATTCTTTGTGAAACCCTAGCAGTCTCGGTGCCACCGAACTGTGACTCGGTCTGACCGAGTTCACTAGTTTAGGTTCCAAAAGCTGCTTCGGTATCACTGAGTTTTCAAATCAGTAGATCCGAAATGCTTTCTGTGGAAAACTAAAACTAAGTTTTTGACTCATTCTTTTGCAAAAACCTCTGTACTTTGTGATGCTCATCTACTCTACCTCATCTATATCTATTCACAGGGTCTGCTGTCAGTGTTTGCATCATGTCAGATCAGAGTGACAGCCAGAACAAGTCTGAGGAGCAAGTTCACATAAGTGAGGGCACTAGTCCCTCTAGCAGCTTTGATGAGGGAAGTAGGAGTACACCCAGCAACTTGCCTAAGGTAGCCACTAGGACCAGAAAGAAGAGAACCTCAGATTCTGAGGATGAGGATTATGGGGCAGTTGAGGAAGAGGCCACCTCAAAGAGGAAAGTTCTGAAAAAGGAATATGGCACAACTGCTGCCACTAAGCCAGGAGTGAAGACAAAGGTTCCTACCAAGAGAGTTCCTATGTCAAAGGCCAGATCATCCACTCAAGAAACTTTGGGATCTGCACCCAAAGAACAGGTTGTGGCAGAGCAGAGAAGGAAGGAAAGGGTCAAGAAGACCACTGCCAGAGTTCTTGGAAGATCATCAATGATGAGAGATTCTAAAGAAGAGGAAGAGGATGTAGCACCAGCACCCAAAGCTCAAAAGCTTATGGGAGATGCAATTAAGGCAGGGGTTGCTCCATCTAAGCCCAAAACTGCTCCTAAGACTGCTGCTGCAGCTCCAAAGCCAAAACCCAAGAGGAGCACCAGGAACATCCCTGCTAAGGAGAAGAACAAGGCCCCAGTGCCTCAAGCTCCTGAAGAAGAAGAGGAAGATGATTATGTTGTTTTGAGGAAGTTGAATCCCAAAATTCCAGATCACAATGATGCACACCCAGTTGCAGAGAATATGAAAATCAGGAAGGCTTCAGGATTGAGGCTATGGAGAGAGTCTGATCCATATGCCACCAGGAGAAGGACTGTTGTGGACTACAAGTTCCATACAAAGGAATAGAGGACTTCTATGAGACTGTTTTACTTGACAAGAAGCCCATAGTGTGTGACATGAGATGGGTTGATTGGAAATTCATTAAGGAAAATGAGGATCACTTCCCTGGTGTATATGACAGCTTCAAAGCATGTGGAGTTGATGAGTTTGTGGCTCAGAAGCTCACAAAGTGGAATGATGAGCTTATTATGCAGTTCTACTCCACAGCTCATTTCTACCCAGATGGAAGGATTGTCTGGATGTCTAAGGTACTAGGTACCAGTCAACAGTTGAAGAATGGGCAAAATTGATCAATGCTCCTAAGGAAAATGAAGATAACTTGGATGTCTATGCCAAGATGAAGAATCACAACACCATGGCACATATGTACAGAGAGATCGCAGATGCTGCTCTTGAGACACACAAATTTGGATCAGTACATTACCTTCTGTCAGGTTTGCCAACAATCAACTGGATCCTCAGGCACACTCTATTGCCAAAGTCAGGTGATCACAAGATGATCAGAGGCCATGCAATTAACCTGCTTCACATATTTGATGTGCAGCAAAAGTTCAAAGTCATGAGCCTAATTGTGGAAACTATAAAGAGAACAGTTGCAGATCAGAAGAGAAGTTGTGGGTATGCCCCATAGATCCAGGAGCTAATCAACTCCAAGATGGGCACTGGCACATATTTCTTGGACAAGGAACATATGCCCATCTACCCAGACTTTGAGGACAACACTGTGGTGATGGATGAGAATGAACCATCTTCTATGCAAGCACAAGCAAAGAGGGAGAAGGCAAGGACTGAAAAGGCTGCAAAGATGCCAACCATTGATGAGGCATCTCAGTATCTTCTGAAGAGCAAGCAAGATCATCTTGGCTACTTGATTGCCTCCACTCTACGGATTGAGAAGGGATTGGCCACCCTGACTCAAACCAGGAGAGCTTGGAGAGGATCATGGAGCAGAAGTTCTAAGATTTAGATGTGAAGGTCACTGAGAAACAGTCAGTTGTTGAGCAACTTCAGGATGAAGTGCAGGAGAAGAAGGGCAAATCTACAGAGCTGTGCCCAGAGGACAGGGATGTGCTGAAGTGCCAGTTACAGACACCAGAGCAACTTCATCTGCACCAGCTACAGCTTCAGTGCCAGCAGCTCCGGCACCCACGCCACCAGCTCCATCTACATCAACTGATGCATTCGCCCTTGGAGTTTTATCTACACCACCACCTGAAGACCAAGCCTGAGAGTCGATCTAGCACTATGCATTTTTATGAACTTTTTGGTAACTTGTTGCCAAAGGGGGAGAAAATGTATGGATCATAGGCTTCGAGAGCGAGTGTTGCTCTTTGTTCTCTCTTGTTTTTTGTCGTTGAACTTTGTTATTTGCTTGTTTGAGATACTTTATGCTTTTGTGTGATACTTGGATGATCATGTATTTGATCATATACTACCTTAATGCTTGTTGGATGACATTATCCTTTTATATCCCCATATGATCATTCACTTTGCTTGGTGATGAGTGCATGTATTTAATTATTATCATTTTGAGCGCTCCACCAAGATGTATGTGACGTGGAAGAGTAACCCATGTTCCTAACTCTTTGTGCATTTGTAGTCCAAAGCAAATCTTAAACTATGCACAAATTTAGGGGGAGATCTTGCTTTTCACATACTTCTCAAAGCGACAATATTTTTCACCCTTATTATCATTTGTCAAAGCTTTGATCTATATGTTGTCATCAATTACCAAAAAGGGGGAGATTGAAAGTGCAACTATCCCTAGGTGGTTTTGGTACTTCCTAATAACATATAGCTCATTGAGCTAATGCTATTTCAAGATTAAAATTTCAGGAAAGCTCAATGATTGGCATGGTATGGATGAGAAAAGTGGACCCCTCAAAATTCTAAGGACAAAAGGATTGGCTCAAGCTCAAAGCTCAAGACTCCACATTTTCTATTTTAGTGATCCAAGATCACATTGAGTCTATAGGAAAAGCCAATACTATCAAGGAGGGATGAGGTGTTGCTTAATGAGGCTCTTGCTCAAAATGCTTAGTGATATGCTCCAAAGCCCTCAACTACTTTCTCACATCCACATATGACCTAAACCAAAAGTCAAACTCGGCCCCACCGATTCTTTCTATCTGGCGCCACCGAGTTCAGATGTCATAGCCACTGCCACAAACCCTAGGCAAATCGGTCTCACCGATAGGGATCTCGGTCTCACTGAGATGGGATTGTAATCTCTCTGTTTCTCTTCGTAACGTTTCGGTCCCACCGAGATTGCAATGTAAACTCTCTGTTTCCCTTTCGTAACATTTTGGTCTCATCGAAATGAGCGAATCGGTCCCACCGAGTTTACCTGACCAACTCTCTGGTTAGCTTATTACCAAAATCGGTCTCACCGAGTTTGTGTAATCGGTCTCACCGAGATTACGTTATGCCCTAACGCTAACCATATCAGTCCTACCGAGTTGCATGTCGGTACCACCGAAAATCCTAACGGTCACAAGATTTGCTGAATCGGTCCGACTGAGTTTATCAATTCGGTCCCACCGAGATTGGCAAGTTGTGTGTAACGGTTAGATTTTGTATGGAGGCTATATATACCCCTCCACCTCCTCTTCATTCGTGGAGAGAGCCATCAGAATGAACCTACACTTCCAACTTACCTTTTTCTGAGAGAGAACCACCTACACTTGTGTTGAGGCCAAGATATTCCATTCCTACCATATGAATCTTGATCTCTAGCCTTCCCCAAGTTGCTCTCCACTCAAATCTTCTTTCCACCAAATCCATATCCTGTGAGAGAGAGTTGAGTGTTGGGGAGACTATCATTTGAAGCACAAGAGCAAGGAGTTCATCATCAACACACCATTTGTTATTTCTTGGAGAGTGGTGTCTCCTAGATTGGCTAGGTGTCACTTGGGAGCCTCCGACAAGATTGTGGAGTTGAAACAAGGAGTTTGTAAGGGCAAGGAGATTGCCTACTTCATGAAGATCTGCCGCTAGTGAGGCAAGTCCTTCATGGGCGACGGCCATGGTGGGATAGACAAGGTTGCTTCTTCGTGGACCCTTCGTGGGTGGAGCCCTCCGTGGACTCGTGCAGTCGTTACCCTTCGTGGGATGAAGTCTCCATCAACGTGGATGTACGATAGCACCACCTATCGGAACCATGACAAAAACATCAGTGTCTCCTATTGCGTTTGAATCCTCCAAAACCTTCCCTTTACATTCTTGCAAGTTGCACGCTTTACTTTCCGCTGCTCATATACTCTTTGCATGCTTGCTTGAATTTTTTTAAGATTGCTTGACTTGTCCAAAGTTGCTAAAATCTACTAAGAACTAAAATTGGGAAAAGGATAAGTTTTATTTGGTCAAGTATTCTAATCACCCCTCCTCTAGAGATACTTTCGATCCTACACTTGCGAGCGTTTCTCCAGGTTTATCAACAGCTCCAACTACAGTTTCGTTGTGGTGGACACCACCAGCGATCTAAAAGTGCTCAAGGTTTCGTGCTTGAAATGCCCGAATCTTGTCAACATCCAAAGCCACTACAAGGTCTGGGCAGCGACAAAAACAAACTGAACTCCCTGGTTGACCTCGCCTCGGCCATCATTGACCCTTGCTACATGAAGATGAAGAATGAGAGCAATAAGGACAGGAACGCCTGGCACAGTGTGTGGCATAAGAGACTGGATGAACAAAGTGTCAAGTACGCGGCCATGGATGCGTACACAAGCTATGAGATGTACAGGCGGATCATTGACCTGAGGAAATGTATTCTTCCTGACCCAGATGAGGGATCGAGCCACATAGCAGTGGCGGGAGCGTCACAAGAAGTAGATGACTAGACGATCGTTTCTCCTACTTTAGAATGCACGCAATTGTTTATTGAGGTGTGTGCGAATGATCTGTATAGTCACTTATGTAATTGGATGTCTATTTCAGTTATATATATACATGTTATTCTACTATAGACAGAGCAAATCACACGGCTTGTTAGCTGCAATCATCTGTGTTATTATTGGTCCTCGCACACATTTCTGATTGGACATGTCTGCCACGTATCACACACATCTTGTTCAGTTGAACCATTTCCATTGTGTTTCCTAATAACACATAGTTCATCCTAGCGAACAGTATGCTATATATCGCACACGCCTTCATCTGGCTGCCCGTTTTTTGTTCATCCTCATCCCAAACAGTTAATTGAACTGAACCGTATGCCCTACATCGCACACACAACTAAAATATGGACCGTGTTTGATGCATCCATCATTGCAAACGTTTTGCACCTTTTTTGACGGTTTTTTACACCCCCATTTGCGATTATGACATCGCACACAGTTTCGTCGAAGGGTCTATGGTCGTTGTGTCGCGTTTGGACCATCCTGCAGTAGTGTGATGATAGTTTTCCTGATGAGCAGTTAGCTCCAATAAATGTTGCTAATAGTACTCCTTGGTATGCTAACTATGCTTATTACATTGTTGCTAAATATTTGCCACGTAACTTTACATACCAACAAAAGAAAAAAATCTTCTATGATTTAAGACATTACTAGCAAAAGAGCCTGTGCGTTGCAACGGGGTAACAAAAATTATATTTCGCCAGTTATCACAATTGCTCCGCCCCCTCATTGTCATCGACCTATTCATCCTTTCGCCATTTTGCAAGTTTTATTATGTACACGAGCTTGTGGTTTTCATCAGCATACTGAGCAAATGCCAGTTAGAAATGAGAGGTGGAGGTCAAGGGCTACTTTAAGTGCCATCTTAATGACTGGAGCCTCGATCTGTTTTACTGGCAGTGCCTTACTCGAATGAATGCAACGTAAAAAAAATAGTTCGTTGAAAGAATTTTTCAGGTATGCATGTATATATATATATATTTAAAATTTATACACATTTTTTCTTAGGAATTTTTCATATATAACATGTTATATTTTGAGTTAGTGTCTCAGTTAAATAGTTTGAAGAGTATTTTAATCTGTCAGAACGCAATGCCTTCGACGTGGTTGATCCCATGATGATGATCTCGACTACTCCGCTCGCAGCTGACATTGAACCACGCCATCACAAGTGAATGTCTAATACTCCCTCTGGTCCTTTTTACTCTGCATATTAGAATTCTCTGAAGTCAAACTTCACAAAGTTTTACCGTATTTATATGAAAAAAATATCAACATCTGCCGTGCTAAAGTTATATAATATGAAACTTTAAGTCATGACACATCTATTGATATTGATTTCATATTGTGAATGTTGGTACTTTTTTCTGTAAAGTTGGTCAAACTTTACGAGGCTTGACTTCAGTCAAATCTTATATGCGAACTAAAAAGGACCGGAAGGAGTACTTTTAAAACTAATCTCCTCAAGTTGGACGTGACAGTCGCCCTTCCCGTTCTACGGCTTACACCTAGTCCATACACTCGTCCCTCATATACCCACTCACTTTTAAATTGTACATATTGTTTTTCAAAATGCATCAACCTTCCATTTAAAACACATAAAGACTTTTTAAATCACATGGACCTTTTTAAAGAGCATAAATATTTTTTAGATTACGGATATTTGTATGTATGTGAACACTTTTTAGAATTACATGAACATTTTTTGAGAAAGGGTGAACATTTTCAATTTATATGAACATTATTTTAATACGTGAAAACTTTTCTTAAAACCACACTAACAATTTTAAATGCATGAACGATTTTTAAAAATTATATAACATTTTCAATAGGCATATAAACACATTTTAAATGTGTCACTCATATTAATTGGATTTCGAGTGTGATCAGGTTACACGCAGGTGCCCAAGTTTATTCTCAAAGATTTAGTCATCTTTCCGGCAGCGTCGCATTTTGATTGGACATGCATGTCCATGCCCGGCAAGCACCCCATGCTTCTTCCCAAGGCTTAGTTAATTTCCTCGTTTCTCTTAAGCGAACCGTCTGTTTATTTATTGATGCCATGGCTTGTTGATTGTGGCAACTCACGTGTATATAAATAGGTGTGATTTGATGTCAAAAAGCAATGTGGGACTATGACTTACAATATTGGCCTTATACTTTTTTGCACAAAGACAAATAGCTCAGTTGGTGGCATCCTTAAAAGTTGTTACATCAGCACATCAGGACCAGTTGGCCCATAACACACTGGCGAGGCCCAGCTTGGCGACAGACGTACAAAAATTACCCAGGACAGATCGACGACGTACGTACAGAGAAGCGCTAGCTAGCTGTTGACGTATACGAAACCTATTTTTATTTTAAGCTAACCACTACCCCCACAGGACCAGCTGGCCCATATAACTTTATTTAAAAAATAGGCCCATATCACGTGGATTTAGGCCCAGCTGGGCGACGTGGCAGGGATAACGATTCAAACACCAAAGCTAGTTGGGGACGCAGTAAGATTAATACCACCTTGTCAGATAGAAAAAGATAGATGAGACGGACGGACAAAAAAACTGAAAGCGTAAATTCACATGAAGAACCGTATTGTGACGGTGAACCCACGGAGTCAATCCGTGCTTTATTATTAGGGATAGACTTTTGGGATGACCCACATCTTTATAAAGGAGTAGATGGTATTATTAGACGTTGTGTACCTGAGCATGAACAGGGACAAATCCTACGGAAATGTCACTCCGAGGCTTATGGAGGGCATCATGATGGAGATAGAACTGCTCACAAGGTATTGCAATTTGGATTTTATTGGCCTACTCTCTTCAAGGATGCCCGTAAGTTTGTCTCTTCTTGTGATGAATGTCAAAGAATAGGTAACATCGGTAAGCGTCAAGAAATGCCTATGAATTATTCACTTGTTGTTGAGCCTTTTGATGTTTGTGGATTTGATTACATGGGACCTTTTCCTTCCTTTAATGGGTATACACATATTTTGGTTGCTGTTGATTATGTTACTAAATGGGTAGAAGCTATTCCAACTAGTAGTGTTGATCACAACACCTCTATTAAAATGCTTAAGGAAGTTATTTTCCCAAGGTTTGGAGTCCCTAGATATTTAATGACTGATGGTGGTTCACACTTTATTCATGGTGCTTTCCGTAAAATGCTTGCCAAGTATGATGTTAACCATAGAATTGCATCACCCTATCATCCTCAGTCTAGTGGTCAAGTTGAACTTAGCAATAGAGAAATAAAATTAATTTTGCAAAAGACTGTATATAGGTCCAGGAAGAATTGGTCTAAGAAATTAGATGATGCACTTTGGTCCTATAGAACACCTTATAAAAATCCTATGGGTATGTCTCCTTATAAAATGGTTTATGGAAAAGCTTGTCATTTACCTCTTGAGTTAGAACATAAAGCTTATTGGGCAGTTAAAGAACTCAATTATGATTTCAAACTTGTTGGTGAAAAGAGGTTATTTGATATAAGCTCATTAGATGAATGGAGAACCCAAGCTTATGAAAATGCAAAGTTATTAAAAGAAAAAGTTAAAAGATGGCATGACAAAAGAATCCAAAAGCGTGAGTTTAAAGTTGGAGAATGTGTTCTTTTGTATAGCTCTCGTTTTAGATTTTTTGCAGGGAAGATCCTCTCGAAATGGGAAGACCCCTATGTCATCGAGGAGGTTTACCAGTCTGGAGCGATCAAAATAAATAATTTTGAAGGTACTAACCCGAAGGTTGTCAATGGGCAATGAATAAAGCATTATATCTCAGGTACGCCTATTAATGTTGAAAGTAATATTATCCAAACTTTGACACCTGAAGAACACAACAAAAGAGTCCTTCTGGAACACTCCAGAATCATGAAAATAAGGAGGTACGTAATACAGTAAGTAAACGGACTCCGAAAAATCTACAAAATTATTTTTTATCACTTTTGGGATATTTTAGAATTTTGGAAAAAAAGAATCTACTAGGAAGCGTCCCCTGGTGGGCACAAGACACCAGGGCACGCCAGGCAAGCCTTGCACGCACAGGTGGGTTGTGCCTACCTGGGACACCTTTCTTACTCAGTTTTTCAACTATGTGCTTGTCCTCTAAGATAAAAAAATCTATATATACTTCCCAAACATGTTGATCACCGTATCGTGGAGAAATCCTCTGTTCTCTTTTTCCTTGTTGTTTTCTGTCAGATTCCATCTACCATGGCCCCTTCAAGCTCCTCCAAGGACAAGATCTCTCCTTCATCACCACCATCATCTCCTTCACCCCCAAAAGGAGAATTGAGTATCGGGTATGGGCACTCCCCTTGGCTTCCGCCAAGCTTGGGGGAGGTGCCCCGGTATCGTATCAGCCCACTATCTTTTTGCTTTTATTTATCTTAGTTCAATATTTTGCTTTCAGATGAAATAAAGTTTAGTTCAATCCTTGCCTCTTTGGCGATTTTGCTTACTCATCTTTCCCTGTAATCGTGTACAAGTTATATAATGAAGTTAGTTTTTGCTTTTGCTTTCTTTACTTTCATGTTGCAAATAAAGAAAAGAAATAAGGAAGAAAGAAAAGGGGGAAGGAAATAAATGAAGAAAGGAAATAAATAATGAAAAGATTATATATTAATCCTATGGTAGGTAATGGCACCTCATAAGGAAACGTATAGGTAGAAAATTTTATTAGAGATTGACAAACATAGCATTAGTCAATGATGCAACTCATGAAAGAATTAATAACGTGTAACATCCCAAATTTTCAATTTGGAATGTTATACATTAGGTCATCATTGCATATCATATTTTATTGCATTTTGGCTTGATCCTCGAAATCCTAAGCAACTCAAGGACCCCGTGAGAGAGAGTTGGGGATTTCATTGTTTTTCATATTTGAATTTTATCAAATATTGAAACGAGGATTTTTGGTTTTAATCATTTTCCCTTCGAAAATATTTCATGTTAAAATATATGAGAGGAGATAATATGACTTCTCCAAAATAATATGACTTCTCCAAAATATGACTTTTCAATTTTGGCATTTTTAGATTTTTATTTATTTTTCTAGGATTTATTTTCGGCGGAACCTGTTTACAAAAACGGTTAGCGCCCGACTGGGCCGAAGCCCAGCCGAGCCGGCCGGCCCAACCCCGCGCCGCCACCGACATCGCCGGGCGAGTCCGAGCCGGACACGCCTCGCCACCGCCGTGCCCCCTCGCCCAAGCCGCCTCCCCACTTATAAGCCGAGCCCGGGGCCCCTCGAGACCCTAAGCCGCCGCAGCCGCCACCCTCCATCGCCGCCTGCCGGAGCCCCGCCGCCGCGCCCCGCCGTTGCCCCACCGCCGCCTCACTGTCGCCCCGGAGCCCCGCCGTCGCAGCCGAACCCCGCCGGAGCCGCCCCGCCTCGCTGGAGCGTCACCGGAGGTATACGCCGCCGTCGCCATCGTTCGGTTTATTTTAAAACTGATTCGGTTTTTTTAGAAAACCCTAGGTTCATTTTTTAGAATAGATTAGTTTTAGTTTTTCCGGTTTAGTTATTTAGCAGACGTCCGTCCGTATGTTCGTTTTAACGAATGGTTTTCACCGTTTAGCTGCAGACAACGAATGTTCGTTCGTTAGCCTGTTCGTCAGTTTTTCTTTTTTTTCAGATTTTTCCGCGATTATTTTCGATCGCGATTTCTGATCCGATTTTCATTTTAGTTTATCTTTTCGTTCGCTTATTAGAATCAGGCGATTCAGGCGCCTAGATCTTCGTCTCAAAGTCCTCTTTCCGTTGAACCAACTTGAACAAGATTTTAGTACAGTAAAATTTGACCTTAGCTCAGATTAGTAATCGGATCTTGTTTCTTTCACCGGTTGAGTTTTGCTGCTCCGTTTAATTTGATTCTTTTTGCAAACCGGAGTTCTTGAGTTGAACTTTCTGGTTAGATCTTATTATTCGTGTTTTACCCGTGCTTCTTCGCTTGTTTGCTTATGTATGCTATTGTTTGTTTGTTTGCGATAGAACACCCGGAGTGCGAAGCGTGCTACTACGAGTCTCTAGGTTTTGCGGATCATCAGCAAGGCAAGTAACACTTTGATCATATCCCTTTATCACCTAGTTTTTATGCATTAGTTTCAACCCTCAAACATTGCAAGGTTAGGACTTGATAACATGTGGATTTGGGAAGTAGTTGATGAGGTAGAACCTATTACCCTGTTCTTATCAAACCCTTGGGAGATACTTCAACGTATTGCTTATATTGCCATGCTATGCTCGTAGACGTGGTTTGGGTGAGTGAATCCATCACAGATGTGAGATTGTTAATTAATGGTTCAACTTAAGGTGGCAACTTTAATACACATCTGGGTGGATTGCTTGTCGGGCACCTGGAGAATCTAGTGTTGTCCTAGGATATCCCGGAGTACCCGTGTGATAATCCTAAGGCCCGCCACCCAGGCTCAAAGGGAACTGAGATATTTCATGCTAGAAACTTCCGTGTGCAGCCACAAGCTATTATGGGCTCTAGCATAGTTGAGTAAGTTGCATGACCTCTTCCAGTGGTAGGCTAGCAGATGTAGGGGATGTAGGTTGGTACGGTCTACCCGGGGTTAGAGCTAATGTTTCTGAAAGACTACGTCTCGGTCATCCGTTTCTCAAACACCATGTAGTGCGAGAAATCCAAAGGAGGAGATCGAGTCTTGTGGGGAAAAGTGCGCAAACCTCTGCAGAGTGTACAAACTAATCATGGTTAGCCGTGTCCCCGGTTATGGACATCTTGAGTATCTAGTACTTGGATTATCATATGTATCTCATCACTCTAAATTAATATTGTTGGGTTGATAATCACTTTTAATTGGGATTGAGTTGGAGGAACCTTCTCAATGAGGTTTCAACTACCATGATAGTTAAATAAAATCTATTCCTTTGTTGTAGGAAAAAATTGGCTTTTCGAAAAACTTTAACCATAGAGTTTTCCACCAGCCAAATATGCAGATAGTGATAGCATTATTCTGTTCTTGCTCTACTGTGTTATATTGCCAACATATTCCATGTGCTGATCCGTTTTTGGGCTGCAACGTATTATGTTGCAGACTTTTTAGACGAGTAGTAAGGTTCATTAAGTCATTGCCGTGCAGCTCAGCTATGCCGTTGGAGTTGATGGACTCACATTATCTTCCAAGCCTTCCGCTGTTATCGTATTAGATGGCCTTAAGCCATATTTATTGTAATAAGTTCTCTTTTGAGACATTCGATGTAATAAGAGTGTGATTGCTACTCTGTTATAAATCCTTTGAGTACTGTGTGTGTGAGCATTACCGATCCAGGGATGACACTGAAGCAGAGAGACTTGACCGTTTGAGTCGAGTCGCTACAAGATGGTATCAGAGCACACGCTGAGTGTAGGACACGACCACTAAGCTAAAGCCCTAGATCACTACTCTCTTCTCATTTCTGACTCCTCTCCATTTTCTACTCTTTAGGATGGTGGACGCATGGAACAAGTTTGCACAATCGGATGAAGAAGCACCTTTTGGACGACACTTGAAGGAAGTCACTAAGTACCTGAACATTGGAATACCAAGCTTCACCGGGACTTACAACACCACTTTACCAGAAGAGGAGCGACGGATGATTCAAGTTCAAGTTCCAGTAAGGACATTCGCGCCAGTCACTAAACCCATAGAGTTTTCCTTTGATGCACCAACCTAGAGTCTAGGAAAGAGTATGGCAGCTCACATCACCATCGGACGCATTTGAGAAGTTTACCATAAGGAGCTTAAGGATACTATCTATCAGATTTGTGGGCACCGAGATGAGCAATGGGAGATGATCAGCACCAGGAAGGATAGATCAATCGCAGCTTTCATCCAGGAGTTAAACCAGCATATTCGTCGCCAGGAGAACCAGATGTGCGCAGGCATGATAGATCTGAAGAAGGCGATGACAAGGATCACAGAACTGGAGGAAGAACTCAAGGCTACTCGCGAAGATTATGAGGAGGAAATCGTCGTACTAGTGGAGATGAATGACGATCTGGAAAGGAAGCTAGGAGTATTCATGGGAGACCCCACGCCAGGAGGAGAAGACGATGAACCCAAGGAGATTCGTTCCGAGGACTACATCATCATCGACGACACCAACTCAGACCCCGACGATAGTGATGATGACTATGAAGACGAAGCTGGAGCAGACATCATGGAGTCTTCGACCGATCAATATTTCTAGTATACCACCACATCAGTAGTAGTATTCCACGATGTATATAGTATAGTCCGAGCACTTTTGTAACGATAGTTAGATCGATTGTATGCCCTTGCTTGATTGATTGAGTGATATGATTGTGTTTGTCTCATGTGCATATGGGTAGTGTTTTTCTCACTAGACCTTATTCTATTCTATTCTCTTCCCTCTAAACCCTCAGATGCCTCCGATACGTGACCCCGAATTTACTTTCCCACCGGAGCTCACTCAGTTGATCCAGCAGCAGAATACACTGATGCAGTTGTTAGTCCAGAACCAAGGCAACAACAACAACCGACCACCACCCCCACCACCAGTCGACAACTTAGCCCACTTTCTGAGGTTGCAGCCGCCAGTGTTTTCCAGTAGCACCGAGCCAATAGTGGCAGATGCTTGGCTCCACAGGATTGGAAGGGAGTTAACCACTGCAGGATGTACAGATGCTGAGAAGGTGCGTTTTCAATTTGGAATGTTATACATTAGGTCATCATTGCATATCATATTTTATTGCATTTTGGCTTGATCCTCGAAATCGTAAGCAACTCAAGGACCCCCAGAGAGAGAGTTGGGGATTTCATTGTTTTTCATATTTGAATTTTATCAAATATTGAAACAAGGATTTTTGGTTTTAATTATTTTTCCCTCCTAAAATATTTCATGTTAAAATATATGACCGGAGATAATATGACTTCTCCAAAATAAATGAAATATTGGAGGAAAAATATTAAAATCAAATATTTGATTTTATTCGGATTTTATTGTTGTTTTATTTGGATTAGAAAAATTGCACATTTTCAAAATTGCATTTTAGGGCCAAGAAAATGTTCATCTTGTTATAAATATTTTATTTAGATGGTGAAAATTTATTTTGGCATTTTTAGTTTTTCATTTATTTTTCTAGGATTTATTTTTGGCGGAATCTGTTTTAAAAAAAAGGTTAGCGCCCGACTGGGCCGAAGCCCAGCCGAGCCGACCGGCCCAACCCCGCGCCGCCACCGACATCGCCGGGCAAGTCCGAGCCGGACACGCCTCGCCACCGCCATGCCCCCTCGCCCAAGCCGCCTACCCCCTTATAAGCCGAGCTTGGGGCCCCTCGGGACAACAAGCCGCCGTAGCCGCCACCCTCCGCCGCCGCCTGCCAGAGCCCCGCCGCCTCGCTGCCGCCTGCCAGAGCCCCGCCGCCTCGCCGCCGCGCCCCGTCGTCGCCCCACCGCCACCTCACCGCCGCCCCGGAGCCCCGCCGCCGCAGCCGATCCCCGCCGCAGCCGCCCCGCCTCGCCGGAGGTATACGCCGCCGTCGCCGTCGTTCGGTTTTATTTTAAAACGGATTCGGTTTTTTTAGAAAACCCTAGGTTCGTTTTTTTAGAATAGATCGGTTTTAGTTTTTTCTGGTTTAGTTATTTAACGGACGTCCGTCCGTACGTTTGTTTTAACGAACGGTTTTCACCGTTTAGTCGCAGACAACGAACATTTGTTCATTAGTCTGTTTTTCTTTTTTTCAGATTTTTCCGCGATTATTTTCGATCGCGATTTCTGATCCGATTTTCGTTTTAGTTTATCTTGTCGCTCGTTTATCGGAATCAGGCGATTCAAGTGCCTAGATCTTCGTCTCGAAGTCCTCTTTCCGTTTAACCAACTTGAACAAGATTTTGGTACAGTAAAATTTGACCTTAGCACAGATTAGTAATTGGATCTTGTTTTTTCGCCGTTTGAGTTTCGTTGCTCCGCTCGATTTGATTCTTTTTGCAAACCGGAGTTCTTAAGTTGAACTTTCTGTTTAGATCTTATTATTCGTGTTTTACCCGTGCTTCTTCGCTTGTTTGCTTATGTATGCTATTGTTTGTTTATTTGCGATAGAACACCCGGAGTGCGAAGTGTGCTACTATGAGTCTCTAGGTTTTGCGGATCATCAGCAAGGCAAGTAACACTTTGATCATATCCCTTTATCACCTAGTTTTTATGGATTAGTTTCAACCCTCAAACATTGCAAGGTTAGGACTTGATAACATGTGGATTTGGGAAGTAGTTGATGAGGTAGAACCTATTGCCCTGTTCTTATCAAACCCTTGGGAGATACTTCAACGTATTGCTTATATTGCCATGCTATGCTCGTAGACGTGGTTTGGGTGAGTGAATCCATCATAGATGTGAGATTGTTAATTAATGGTTCAACTTAAGGTGGCAACTTTAATACACATCTGGGTGGATTGCTTGTCGGGCACCTGGAGAATCCAGTGTTGTCCTAGGATATCCCAGAGTACCCATGTGATAATCCTAAGGTCCGCCACCCAGGCTCAAAGGGAACTGAGATATTTCATGCTGGAAACTTCCGTGTGCAGCCACAAGCTATTATGGGCTCTAGCATAGTTGAGTAAGTTGCATGACCTCTTCCAATGGTAGGCTAGCAGATGTAGGGGATGTAGGTTGGTGCGGTCTACCCGGGGTTAGAACTAATGTTTCTGAAAGACTGTGTCTCGGTCATCCGTTTCTCAAACACCATGTAAATCCAAAGGAGGAGATCGAGTCTTGTGGGGAAAAGTGCGCAAACCTCTGTAGAGTGTACAAACTAATCATGGTTAGCCGTGTCCCCGGTTATGGACATCTTGAGTATCTAGTACTTGGATTATCATATGTATCTCATCACTCTAAATTAATATTGTTGGGTTGATAATCACTTTTAATTGGGATTGAGTTGGAGGAACCTTCTCAATGAGGTTTCAACTACCATGATAGTTAAATAAAATTTATTCCTTTGTTGTAGGGAAAAATTGGCTTTTCGCAAAACTTTAACCATAGAGCTTTCCACCAACCAAATATGCATATAGTGATAGCATTATTCTGTTCTTGCTCTATGTGTTATATTGCCAGCCTATTCCATGTGCTGACCCGTTTTCGGGCTGCAACGTATTATGTTGCAGACTTTTCAGACGAGGAGTAAGGTTCGTTAGGTCGTTGCCATGCAGCTCAGCTATGCCGTTGGAGTTGATGGACTCACTTTATCTTCCAAGCCTTCCGTTGTTATCGTATTAGATGGCCTTAAGCCATATTTATTGTAGTAAGTTCTCTTTTGAGACATTCGATGTAATAAGTGTGTGATTGCTACTCTGTTATAAATCCTTCGAGTATTGTGTGTTTCAGCATTACCGATCCAGGGATGACACTGAAGCACAGAGACTTGACCGTTTGTGGTCGGGTCGCAACATAACGGAAGAGAAGATTCACATATAGATATACTATCCTAGAAATCTTTTGTGATTGTGAGCCCTCATCAAAATATTATATGCCAAAATTGTTGACATTGGACAAGGAAGACAACTTAATGGTTTATGTTTGTTTGTATTCACACAGAAGTCATATTGTGATAGATCCTTTAACATGTGGTGCTTGCCCCTATCTTTGCTAGCCAAAAAATCTGTACTAAGTAGAGATACTACTTATGCATCCAAAAACCCTTAAACCCAAATCTTCCCCAAGTGTCCAACATACCTACCTAGGGATTGGACAAGATCCCTCAAGTAAGTTTTCATCGGTGCAAAAAGGCAATAAAAATTGCTTCTAAAAGTGTGAGATCATTTGGGGTAAGAGAAAATTGAGCATTGTACGAACTTGGATGACAAAGAATAAAAGTGACAGATTGCATAATAAAGGTTCTCATCTTAAGGGGGAAAACAACGTGACGTTCTCTTACACTAAGGGATTGAGCATAAAACGAATAAGCGCATGACAACCTCTACTTCCCTCTGCGAAGGGCCTATCTTTTACTTTTATGCAAAGAGTCAAAGTTTTTCTTTCTATTCCTTTTATTTTTCTCTTTTGGCAAGCATCATGTGGTGAGGAAAGATCTAGGCACATATGTCCAGCTGAATATATATAGCATGAGTTATTACTGTTGACATCACCCTTGGGGTGAGTATGTTGGGAGGCAAAACTATAAGCCCCTATATTTCTATGTGTCTGGTTGAAATGTTTTGTTCATGGGTACGAGGTGAGTGTTAGCAATCATAGAAGACTATATGATGGTTGAGTATGTGGACTTATCTAAAGGCTCCGACATGTGACTCTTCCTGAAAAGATGATGAATTGTAGTTGCAAAGTTGACTGAGAACATAATTTGTTGGTTTCTAATAGAGTTTTTGCTTTATACTTCGATAGTGTGATGAACTATTACATATTCATGAGAAGTATATGATAAAAGTTCTATGATAAAAGTCCTATGTTTAATTTTGTTGCTGCTATAATAATCAACATGATGCTTCTATGTCCGTATTTTGTTTTTATCGGCACCTCTGTCTCAAAGCATGTGGACATGTTTTTCGATTTCGGTATTCGCTTGAGGACAAGCGAGGTCTAAGCTTGGGGGAGTCAATACGTCAATTTTGCATCATGTTTTCTTACTGTTATCTATAATGTTTTTATCCATAATAATGATTTTTGGAGTAATTCTAATGCCTTTTCTCTCATAATTTGCAAGGAACACACCAAGAGGGACAATTCCGGTAGATGGTAATCTGGACTGGAAAAGCTACGTCAGGCCACCTATTCTGCACAACTCCAAATTAGCTGAAACTTTACGGAGATTTTTTTATGGGTTATTTGAGAAATAATGGAGCCAATAAATACTAGAGGGGGGCCACGAGGTGGGCACAACCCACCTGGGCGCGCCAGCCCCCCCCCCCCCAGGCGCGCCCTGGTGGGTTGTGGCCTCCTCGGCCCACCTCTGGTGCCCATCTTTTGGTATATAAGTCATTTTGACCTAGAAAAAATGAAGAGAGGACTTTCGGGATGAAGCGCCACCGCCTCGAGGTGGAACTTGGGCAGGAGCACTTTTGCCCTCTAGCGGAGCGATTCTGCATGGGGAACTTCCCTCCCTGAGGGGGAAATCATCGTCATCATCATCACCAAAAACTCTCCCATCTTTGGGAGGGCAATCTCCATCAACATCTTCACCAGCACCATCTCATCTCAAACCCTAGTTCATCTCTTGTATGCAATCTTGTTACTGGAACTATAGATTGTTGCTACGGGGTGACTAGTAATGTTGATTACATCTTGTAGTTGATTAGTATATGGTTTATTTGGTGGAAGATTATATGTTCAGATCCAATATGCTATTTAATACCCCTTTGATCTTGAGCATGATTATTATTTGTGAGCAGTTACTTTTGTTCTTGAGGTCATGGGAGAAATCATGTTGCAAGTAATCATGTGAATTTGATATGTGTTCGATATTTTGATAGTATGTATGTTGTGATTCCCTTAGTGGTGTCATGTGAACGTCAACTACATGACACTTCACCATATTTGGGCCTAAGGGAATACATTGTGGAGTAGTAAATAGATGGTGGGTTGCGAGAGTGACAGAAACTTAAACCCCAGTTTATGCACTATTCTGTAAGGGATCGATTGGATCCTGGAGTTTAATGCTATCATTAGAATTTATTCTTAATACTTTTCTCATAGTTGCGTATGCTTGCAGGAAGGTTAATCATAAGTAGGAGGTTTGTTCAAGTAAGAACATCACCTAAGCACCAGTCTACCCGCATATAAAATTATCAAAGTAGCAAACACAAATCAAACCAACATGATGAAAGTAACTAGATGAAGTTCCTGTGTACCCTCAAGAATGCTTTTCTTAATATAAGAGACCATTTTTGCCTGTCCTTTGACTCCAAAGGATTGGGCTACCTTGCTGCATACTTGTCACTATTATCGTTACTTGCTCGTTACAAATTATCTTGCTATCAAACTACTCGCTACTTACAATTTCAGCACTTGCAGACATTACCTTACTGAAAACTACTTGTCATTTCCTTCTGGTCCTCGTTGGGTTTGACACTCTTACTTATCGAAAAGAGCTACAATTGATCCCCTATACTTGTGGGTCATCAGTAACCATTTACGACAAGCTCTTTGCGACCTCTAGAAACGAGAAACATATCCTTAGTCCTTTTCAGGTATTTCAGGATGTTCTTGACCACTGTCCAGTGATCCTCTCCTGGATTACAATGGTACCTCCCTACTAAACTTATAGCAAGGCACACATCAGGTCTGGTACACAAAATTGCATACATGATAGAACCTATGGCTGAGGCATAGAGAATGACTTTCATTTTCTCTCTATCTTCTGGAGTGGTCGGGCATTGAGTCTGACTCAACTTCACACCTTGTAACACAGGCAAGAACCCTTTCTTTGACTGATACATTTTGAACTTCTTTAAAACTTTATCCAGGTATGTGCTTTGTGAAAGTCCAATTAAGCGTCTTGATCTATCTCTATAGATCTTGATGCCCAATATATAAGCGGCTTCACCGAGGTCTTTCATTGAAAAATTCTTATTCAAGTATCTTTTTATGCTATCCAGAAATTATGTATTATTTCCAATCAACAATATGTCATCCACATATAATATTACAAATGCTACAGAGCTCCCACTCACTTTCTTGTAAATACAGGCTTCTCCAAAAAAATTTATAAAACCATATGCTTTGATCACACTATCAAAGCGTATATTCAAACTCCGAGAGGCTTGCACCAGTCCATAAATGGATCGCTGGAGCTTTAGGATCGACAAAACCTTCTGGTTGCATCATATACAACTCTTCTTTAAGATATCCATTAAGGAATGCAGTTTTGATTTCCATTTGCCAAATTTCATAATCATAAAATGCGGCGATTGCTAACATGATTCAGACAGACTTAAGCATCGCTACGGGTGAGAAGGTCTCATCGTAGTCAACTCCTTGAACTTACCGAAAACCTTTCGCCACAAGTCGAGCTTTGTAGACAGTAACATTACCGTCAGCAGCTATCTTCTTCTTGAAGATCCATTTATTCTCTATGGCTTGACGATCATCGGGCAAGTCAACCAAAGTCCACACTTTGTTCTCATACATGGATCCCATCTTAGATTTCATGGCCTCAAGCAATTTGCGGAATCTGGGCTCATCATCGCTTCGTCATAGTTTGTAGGTTCATCACGGTCAAGTAACATGACCTCCAGAACAGGATTACCGTACCACTCTGGTGTGGACCGTACTCTGGTTGACCTACGAGGTTCAGTAGTAACTTGATATAAAGTTTTGTGATCATCATCATTAGCTTCCTCACTAATTGGTGTAGGAATCACTAGAACTCATTTCTGTGATGAACTACTTTCCAATTCGAGAAAAGGTACAATTACCTCATCAAGTTCTACTTTCCTCCCACTCACTTCATTCGAGAGAAACTCCTTCTGTAGAAAGGATCCACTCTTAGCAATGAATATCTTGCCTTCCGATCTATGATAGAAGGTGTACCCAACAGTCTCCTTTGGGTACATATGAAGACACATTTCTCCGATTTTGGTTCGGGCTTATCAGGTTGAAACTTTTTCACATAAGCACAGCAGCCCCAAACTTTAAGAAACGACAGCTTAGGTTTCTTGGTAGACCACAATTTGTATGGTGTCGTCTCAACGGATTAAGATGGTTCCCTATTTAACGTGAATGCAGCCGTCTCTAAAGCATAACCCGAAAACGATAGCGGTAAATTGGTAAGAGACATCATAGATCGCACCATATCTAATAAAGTACGGTTACTATGTTCAGACACACCATTACGCTGTGATGCTCCAGGTGGCGTGAGTTGCGAAACTATACCACATTGTTTCAAATGAAGACCAAACTCATAACTCAAATATACACCTCCATGATCAGATCGTAGAATATTTTCTTGTTACGATGATTTTCCACTTCACTCTGAAATTTCTTTGAACTTTTCAAATGTTTCAGATGAAGGAAATATACCCTAGAGGCAATAATAAAGTTATTATTTATTTCCTGATATCATGATAAATGTTTATTATTCATGCTAGAATTGTATTAACCGGAAACATAATACATGTGTGAATACATAGACAAACAGAGTGTCACTAGTATGCCTCTACTTGACTAGCTCATTGATCAAAGATGGTTAAGTTTCCTAGCCATTGGCATGGGTTGTCATTTGATTAATGGGATCACATCATTAGGATAATGATGTGATTGACATGACCTATTCCGTTAGCTTAGCACATGATCGTTTAGTATGTTGCTATTGCTTTCTTCATGACTTATACATGTTCCTATGACTTTGAGATTATGCAACTCCCGTTTACCGGAGGAACACTTTGTGTGCTACCAAACGTCACAATGTAACTGGGTGATTATAAAGGTTCTCTACAGGTGTCTCCGAAGGTACTTGTTGGGTTGGCGTATTTCGAGATTAGGATTTGTCACTCCGATTGTCGGAGAGGTATCTCTGGGCCCTCTCGGTAACGCACATCACTTAAGCCTTGCAAGCATTGCAACTAATGAGTTAGTTGCAGGATGATGTATTACGGAACGAGTAAAGAGACTTGTCGTTAACGAGATTGAACTAGGTATTGAGATACCGACGATCGAATCTCGGGCAAGTAACTTACCGATGACAAAGGGAGCAACGTATGTTGTTATGCGGTCTGACCGATAAAGATCTTCGTAGAATATGTAGGAGCCAATATGAGCATCCAGGTTCTGCTATTGGTTATTGACCAGAGACATGTCTCGGTCATGTCTACATAGTTCTCGAACCCGTAGGGTCCGCACGCTTAACGTTACGATGATAGTTATATTATGAGTTTATATGTTTTGATGTACCGAAAGTTGTTCGGACTCCCGGATGTGATCACGAACATGACGAGGAGTCTCGAAATGGTCGAGACATGAAGATTGATATATTGGAAGCCTATGTTTGGATATCGGAAGTGTTCCGGGTAAAATCGGGATTTTACCAGAGTACCGGGAGGTTACCGGAACCCCCCGGGAATCAAATGGGCCTTAGTGGGCCTAGGTGGAAGAGAGGAGAGGAGGCAAGGGCTGGCCGCGCGCCCCTCCCCCCTAGTACGAATAGGACAAGGAGAGGGGGGCGGCGCCCCCCTTCCTTCCTTCTCCACCACTCCTTCCCCCCAAGTCCTAATCCAACTAGGAAAAAGGAGGGGAGTCCTACTCCCGGTAGGAGTAGGACTCCTCCTACGCGCCTCCTCCTATGGCCGGCCGCACCCCCCTTGCTCCTTTATATACGGGGGCACCCCATGTACACAACAATTGATCATTGATCTCTTAGCCGTGTGCGGTGCCCCCCTCCACCATAGTCCACCTCGATAATACTGTAGCGGTGCTTAGGCGAAGCCCTGCGTCAGTAGAACATCAACATCTTCACCATGCCGTCGTACTGACGAAACTCTCCCTGAACACCCGGCTAGATCGGAGTTCAAGGGACATCATCGGGCTGAACATGTGCTGAACTCGGAGGTGTTGTACATTCGGTACTTGATCGGTCGGATCGTGAAGACGTACGACTACATCAATCGCATTGTGCTAACGCTTCCGCTTTCGGTCTACGAGGGTACGTGGACAACACTCTCCCCTCTTGTTGCTATGCATCACCATGATCTTGCGTGTGCGTAGGAATTTTTTTGACATTACTAGGTTCCCCAACAGTGGCATCCGAGCCTGGTTTATGCGTTGATGTTATATGCACGAGTAGAACACAGGTGAGTTGTGGGCGATATAAGTCATATTGCTTACCAGCATGTCATACTTTGGTTCGGCAGTATTGTTGGATGAAGCGGTCCAGACCGACATTACGCGTAGTCTTACGCGAGACTGGTTCTACCAACGTGCTTTGCACATAGGTGGCTGGTGGGTGTCAGTTTCTCCAACTTTAGTTGAACCGAGTGTGGCTACGCCGGTCCTTGCGAAGGTTAAACCAGCACCAACTTGACAAACTATCGTTGTGGTTTTGATGTGTAGGTAAGAACGGTTCTTGCTAAGCCCGTAGCAGCCACGTAAAACTTGCAACAAACAAAGTAGAGGACGTCTAACTTGATTTTGCAGGGCATGTTGTGATGTGATATGGTCAAGACATGATGCTAAATTTTATTGTATGAGATGATCATGTTTTGTAACCGAGTTATCAGCAACTGGCAGGACCCATATGGTTGTCGCTTTATTGTATGCAATGCAATCGCCCTGTAATGCTTTACTTTATCACTAAGCGGTAGCGATAGTCGTGTAAGCATAAGATTGGCGAGACAACAATGATGCTACGATGGAGATCAAGGTGTCACGCCGGTCACGATGGTGATCATGACGGTGCTTCGGAGATGGAGAACACAAGCACAAGATGATGATGGTCATATCATATCACTTATATTGATTGCATGTGATGTTTGTCTTTTATGCATCTTATCTTGCTTTGATTGTAGCATTATAAGATGATCTCTCACTAAATTTCAGGATAAAAGTGTTCTCCCTGAGTATGCACCGTTGCCAAAGTTCGTCGTGCCCAGACAGCACGTGATAATCGGGTGTGATAAGCTCTACGTCCATCTACAACGGGTGCAAGCCAGTTTTGCACACGCAGAATACTCAAGTTAAACTTGACGAGCCTAGCATATGCAGATATGGCCTCATAACACTGAGACCGAAAGGTTGAGCGTGAATCATATAGTAGATATGATCAACATAGTGATGTTCACCATTGAAAGCTACTCCATTTCACGTGATGATCGGTTATGGTTTAGTTGATTTGGATCACATGATCACTTAGAGGATTAGAGGGATGTCTTTCTAAGTGGGAGTACTTAAGTAATATGATTAATTGAACTTAAATTTATCGTGAACTTAGTACCTGATAGTATCTTGCTTGTCTATGTTTGATTGTAGATAGATGGCCCGTGTTGTTGTTCCGTTGAATTTTAATCCGTTCCTTGAGAAAGCAAAGTTGAAAGATGATGGTAGCAATTACATGGACTGGGTCCATAACTTGAGGATTATCCTCATTGCTGCACAGAAGAATTATGTCCTGGAAGCACCGCTGGGTGCCAGGCCAGCTGCTGATGCAACTGACGATGCTAAGAACGTCTGGCAGAGAAAAGCTGATGACTACTTGATAGTTCAGTGTGCCATGCTTTACGGCTTAGAACCGGGACTTCAACGACGTTTTGAACGTCATGGAGCATATAAGATGTTCCAGGAGTTGAAGTTAATATTTCAAGAAAATTCCCGGACTGAGATATATGAAGTCTCCAATAAGTTCTACAGCTGCAAAATGGAGGTGAATAGTTCTGTCAGTGAACATATACTCAGAATGTCTGGGTACCATAATCACTTGACTCAGCTGGGAGTTAATCTTCCGGTTGATAGTGTCATTGACAGAGTTCTTTAATCAGTGCCACCAAGCTACAAGAGCTTCGTGATGAACTATAATATGCAAGGGATGAATAAGACAATTCCTGAGCTCTTCGCAATTCTAAAAGCTGCGGAGGTAGAAATCAAGAAGGAGCATCAAGTGTTGATGGTCAACAAGACCACTAGTTTCAAGAAAAAGGGCAAAGGGAAGAAGAAGGGGAACTTCAAGAAGAACAGCAAGCAAGTTGCTGCTCAGGAGAAGAAACCCAAGTCTGGACCTAAGCCTGAAACTGAGTGCTTCTACTGCAAGCAGACTGGTCACTGGAAGCGGAACTGCCCCAAGTATTTTGCAGATAAGAAGGATGGCAAGGTGAACAAAGGTATATGTGATATACATGTTATTGATGTGTACCTTACTAGAGCTCGTAGTAGCACCTGGGTATTTGATACTAATTCTGTTGCTAATATTTGCAACTCGAAACAGGGACTACGGATTAAGCGAACACTGGCAAAGGACGAGGTGACGATGCGCGTGGGAAACGGTTCCAAAGTCGATGTGATCGCGGTTGGCACGCTACCTCTACATCTACCTTCAGGGTTAGTATTAGACCTAAATAATTGTTATTTGGTGCCAACGTTGAGCATGAACATTATATCTGGATCTTGTTTGATGCGAGATGGTTATTCACTTAAATCAGAGAATAATGGTTGTTCTATTTATATGAGTAATATCTTTTATGGTCATGCACCCTTGAAGAGTGGTCTATTTTTGATAAATCTCGATAGTAGTGATACACATATTCATAATGTTGAAGCCAAAAGATGCAGAGTTGATAATGATAGTGCAACTTATTTGTGGCACTGCCGTTTAGGTCATATCGGTATAAAGCGCATGAAGAAACTCCATACTGATGGACTTTTGGAACCACTTGATTATGAATCACTTGGTACTTGCAAACCATGCCTCATGGGCAAGATGACTAAAACGCCGTTCTCCGGTACTATGGAGAGAGCAATAGATTTGCTGGAAATCATACGTACAGATGTATGTGGTCCGATGAATGTTGAGGCTCGTGGCGGATATCATTATTTTCTCACCTTCACAGATAATTTAAGCAGATATAGGTATATCTACTTGATGAAGCATAAAGTCTAAAACATTTGAAAAGTTCAAAGAATTTCAGAGTGAAGTTGAAAATCATCGTAACAAGAAAATAAAGTTTCTACGATCTGATCGTGGAGGAGAATATTTTGAGTTATGAGTTTGGTCTACATTTGAAACAATGCGGAATAGTTTTGCAACTCACGCCACCCAGAACACCACAGCGTAATGGTGTGTCCGAATGTCGTAATCATACTTTACTAGATATGGTGCAATCTATGATGTCTCTTGCAAATTTACCGCTATCGTTTTGGGGTTATGCTTTAGAGACGGCCGCATTCACGTTAAATAGGGCACCATCGAAATCCGTCGAGACTACGCCTTATGAACTATGGTTTGGCAAGAAACCAAAGTTCTCGTTTCTGAAAGTTTGGGGCTGTGATGCTTATGTGAAAAAGCTTCAACCTGATAAGCTCGAACCCAAATCGGAGAAATGTGTCTTCATAGGATACCCAAAGGAGACTGTTGGGTACACCTTCTATCACAGATCCGAAGGCAAAACATTTGTTGCCAAGAATGGATCCTTTCTATAGAAGGACTTTCTCTCGAAAGAAGTGAGTGGGAGGAAAGTAGAACTTGATGAGGTAACTGTACCTGCTCCCATATTGGAAAGTAGTACATCACAGAAATCGGTTTCTGTGACACCTACACCAACTAGTGAGGAAGTTAATGATGATGATCATGAAACGTCAGATCAAGTTACTACTGATCTTCGTAGATCAACTAGAGTAAGATCCGCACCAGAGTGGTACGGTAATCCTGTTCTGGAAGTCATGCGACTAGATCATGATGAACCTACGAACTATGAAGAAGCGATGGTGAACCCAGATTCCGCAAAATGGCTTGAAGCCATGAAATCTGAGATGGGATCATGTATGAGAACAAAGTGTGGACTTTGGTTGACTTGCCCTTTGATCGGCCAGCAATTGTGAATAAATGGATCTTCAAGAAGAAGACTGACGCTGACGGTAATGTTACTGTTACAAAGCTCGACTTGTTGCGAAAGGTTTTCGACAAGTTCAAGGGATTGACTATGATGAGTCCTTCTCACCCGTAGTAATGCTTAAGTCTATCTGAATCATGTTAGCAATTACCGCGTTTTATGATTATGAAATATGGCAGATGGATGTCAAAATTGCATTCTTGAATAGATTTCTGGAAGAAGAGTTGTATATGATGCAACCAGAAGGTTTTATCGATCCAAAGGGAGCTAACAAAGTATGCAAGCTCCAGCGATCCATTTATAGACTGGTGCAAGCCTCTTGGAGTTGGAATAAACGCTTTGATAGTGTGATCAAAGCATTTGGTTTTATACAGACTTTTGGAGAAGCCTGTATTTACAAGAAAGTGAATGGGAGCTCTGTAGCATTTCTGATATTATATGTGGATGACATATTGCTGATTGGAAATGATATAGAATTTCTGGATAGCATAAAGGGATACTTGAATAAGAGTTTTTCAATGAAAGACCTCGGTGAAGCTGCTTATATATTGGGCATTAAGATCTATAGAGATAGATCAAGACGCTTAATTGGACTTTCACAAAGCACATACCTTGACAAAGTTTTGAAGAAGTTCAAAATGGATCAAGCAAAGAAAGGGTTCTTGCCTGTGTTACAAGGTGTGAAGTTGAGTAAGACTCAATGCCCGACCACTGCAGAAGATAGAGAGAAAATGAAACATGTTCCCTATGCTTCAGCCATAGGCTCTATCATGTATGCAATGCTGTGTACCAGACCTGATGTGTGCCTTGCTATAAGTCTAGCAGGGAGGTACCAAAGTAATCCAGGAGTGGATCACTGGACAGCGGTCAAGAACATCCTGAAGTACCTGAAAAGGACTAAGGATATGTTTCTCGTTTATGGAGGTGACAAAGAACTGATCGTAAATGGTTACGTTGATGCAAGCTTTGACACTGATCTGGACGATTCTAAATCGCATACTGGATACGTGTTTACATTGAACGGTGGAGCTGTCAGTTGGTGCAATTCTAAACAAAGCATCGTGGCGGGATCTACATGTGAAGGGAGTACATAGCTGCTTCGGAAGCAGCAAATGAAGGAGTCTGGATGAAGGAGTTCATATCCGATCTAGGTGTCATATCAAGTGCATCGGGTCCAATGAAAATCTTTTGTGACAATACTAGAGCAATTGCCTTAGCGAAGGAATCCAGATTTCACAAGAGAACCAAGCGCATCAAGAGACGCTTCAATTCCATCCGGGATCTAGTCCAGGTGGGAGACATAGAAATTTGCAAGATACATACAGATCTGAATGTTGCAGACCCGTTGACTAAGCCTCTTCCATGAGCAAAACATGATCAACACCAAGGCTCCATGGGTGGTAGAATCATTACTGTGTAATCTAGATTATTGACTCTAGTGCAAGTGGGAGACTGAAGGAAATATGCCCTAGAGGCAATAATAAAGTTATTATTTATTTCATTATATCATGATAAATGTTTATTATTCATGCTATAATTGTATTAACCGGAAACATAATACATGTGTGAATACATAGACAAACAGAGTGTCACTAGTATGCCTCTACTTGACTAGCTCGTTGATCAAAGATGGTTAAGTTTCCTAGCCATTGACATGGGTTTTCATTTGATTAATGGGATCACATCATTAGGAGAATGATTTGATTGACATGACCTATTTCGTTAGCTTAGCACACGATCGTTTAGCATGTTGCTATTGCTTTCTTCATGACTTAGACATGTTCCTATGACTATGAGATTATGCAACTCCCGATTACCGGAGGAACACTTTATGTGCTACCAAACGTCACAATCTAACTGGGTGATTATAAAGGTGCTCTACAGGTGTCTCCGAAGGAACTTGTTGGGTTGGCATATTTCGAGATTAGGATTTGTCACTCTGATTGTCGAAGAGGTATCTCTGGGCCCTCTCGGTAATGCACATCACTTAAGCCTTGAAAGCATTGCAACTAATGAGTTAGTTGCGGGATGATGTATTACGGAACGAGTAAAGAGACTTGCCGGTAACGAGATTGAACTAGGTATTGAGATACCGACGATCGAATCTCGGGTAAGTAACATACTGATGACAAAGAGAACAACGTATGTTGTTATGCGGTCTGACCGATAAAGATCTTCGTAGAATATGTAGGAGCCAATATGAGCATCCAGGTTCCGCTATTGGTTATTGACCAGAGACGTGTCTCGGTCATGTTTACATAGTTCTCGAACCCGTAGGGTCCGCACGCTTAATGTTACGATGACAATTATATTATGAGTTTATATGTTTTGATGTACCGAAGGTTGTTTGGAGTCCCGGATGTGATCACGGACATGACGAGGAGTCTCTAAATGGTTGAGACATGAAGATTGATATATTGGAAGCCTATGTTTGAATATCGGAAGTGTTCCGGGTAAAAATCGCGATTTTACCGGAGTACCGGGAGGTTACCGGAACCCCCCGGGAATCAAATGGGCCTTAGTGGGCATAGGTGGAAGAGAGGAGAGGAGGCAAGGGCCGGCCGCGCGCCCCTCCCCCCTAGTCCGAATAGGACAAGGAGAGGGGGCGGCGCCCCCCCCCCCTTCCTTCCTTCTCCTCCACCCCTTCCCCCCAAGTCCTAATCCAACTAGGAAAAAGGAGGGGAGTCCTACTCCCGGTAGGAGTAGGACTCCTCCTGCACGCCTCCTCCTATGGCCGGCCGCACCCCCCCCCTTGCTCCTTTATATACGGGGGCAGGGGCACTCCATGGACACAACAATTGATCATTGATCTCTTAGCCGTGTGCGGTGCCCCCCTCCACCATATTCCACCTCGATAATACTGTAGCGGTGCTTAGGCGAAGCCCTGCATCAACATCGTCACCACGCCGTCATACTGACGAAACTCTCCCTCAACACTTGGCTGGTTCGGAGTTCGAGGGACATCATCGGGTTGAACATGTGCTGAACTCGGAGGTGCTGTACGTTCGGTACTTGATCGGTCGGATCGTGAAGACGTACGACTACATCAACCGCGTTGTGCTAACGCTTCCACTTTCGTTCTACGAGGGTACGTGGACAACACTCTCCCCTCTCGTTGCTATGCATCACCATGATCTTGCGTGTGCGTAGGAATTTTTTTGAAATTACTATGTTCCCCAACATCAGACTTATCTTTCATCAAGTAGATATACCCATATCTGCTCAAATCATTTGTGAAGGTTAGAAAATAATGATACCCGCCGCGAGCCTCAACACTCATTGGACTGCATACATCAGTATGTATTATTTTCAATAAGTCAATTGCTCGCTCCATTGTTCCGGAGAATGGAGTCTTTGTCATCTTGCCCATGAGGCATGGTTTGCTAGCATCAAACTATTCATAATCAAGTGATTCCAAAAGTCATTCAGCATGGAGTTTCTTCATGTGCTTTGCACCAATATGACCTAAACGGCGGTGCCACAAATAAGTTGCACTATCATTATTAACTCCGCATCTTTTGGCTCAATATTATGAATATGTGTATCACTACAATCGAGATTCAACAAAAATAAACCACTCTTCAAGGGTGCATGACCATAAAAGATATTACTCATATAAATAGAACAACCATTATTCTTTGATTTAAATGAATAACCGTCTCGCATCAAACAAGATCTGGATATAATGTTCATGCTCAATGCTGGAACCAAATAACAATTATTCGGGTCTAAAACTAATCCCGAAGGTAGATGTAGAGGTAGCGTGCCGACCGCGATCACATCGACCTTGGAACCATTTCCGACGCGCATCGTCACCTCGTCCTTAGCTAATCTTTGTTTAATCCGTAGCCCCTGTTTCAAGTTGCAAATATAAGCAACAGAACCAGTATCTAATACCCACGCGCTACTACGAGCATTAGTAAGGTACACATCAATAACATGTATATCAAATGTACCCTTCACTTTGCCATCCTTCTTATCTGCCAAATACTTGGGGCAGTTCCGCTTCTAGTGACAAGTCCCTTTGGAGTAGAAGCACTCAGTTTCAGGCTTAGGTCCAGACTTGGGCTTCTTCTCGGGAGCAGCAACTTGCTTGCCGTTCTTCTTGAAGTTCCCCTTCTTCCCTTTGCCCTTTTTCTTGAAAGTAGTGGTCTTGTTAACCATCAACACTTGATACTCCTTCTTGATTTCTACCCCCGCAGCCTTTAGCATTGCGAAGAGCTTGGGAATTGTATTTATAATTCCTTGCATATTATAGTTCATCATGAAGCCTTTATAGCTCGGTGGCAGTGATTGAAGAACTCTGTCAATGACACTACCAACAGGAAGATTAACTCCCTGCTGAGTCAAGTGGTTATTATACCCAGACATTTTGAGTATATGTTCACTCACAGAACTATTTTCCTCCATTTTGCAGCTATAGAACTTGTTGGAGACTTCATATCTCTCAACTCGGGCATTTGCTTGAAATATTAACTTCAACTCCTGGAACATCTCATATGCTCCATAACATTCAAAACGTCTTTCAAGTCCCGATTCTAAGACGTAAAGCATGGCACACTAAACTATAGAGTAGTCATCAGCTTTGCTCTACCAGACGTTCATAACGTCCGGAGTTGCTCCTCCAGCGGGTCATGCACCTAGCGGTGCTTCCTGATGAAGCTATGTACCTAGGGTAGGGCCATGGACCTGTCCAAACTGCCCTACCCAAGGGCATCTCTAGAAGAAATCACCTTTCAATCGACTTGGAAGTGTTCCACTCGACAGACTCGGAGACACTCGACCAAGAAGCGATCACTCGACCAAGACCAAACCACTCGACAGCCAGGAGACCTAAAGGCACTCCGCACGCTAACGGTCGGTTATTAAGTAGCTTTTATGATCATCATAACACTTTATTGAGGGCGTTACCAGTAACGCCCGACCTTAATGTATTTAAAACCCTGCATAACTGAGGGCCGGAGGGGTCCGGCGAACTCTATATATGCCACCCCCCTCCTCAGTGTAAAGGGTTGGCACCCCTGTAAACCATACACGCATAATCCAATCGACCGCCTCCGGGCTCCGAGACGTAGGGCTATTACTTCCTCTGAGAAGGGCTTGAACTCGTAAACCTCGTGTGCTTACAACTTCTCCATAGCTAAGATCTTGCCTCTCCATACTTACCCCCCTACATTACTGTCAGACTTAGAACCACGATAGTTGGCGCCCACCGTGGGGCAGGTGTTTTAGCGATTTGTTGGAGGAGTTGCGATCTTTTCCGATCTGAATCATCATGGTTTCCGGCGGAGTTTTGGTGGAGGGCCGCGAGATCCGTCTCGGTGCGCTCACGTTCATCGCCGACGACTCCGCTTGGCTTCAGGAGGCTCCGCTCGACGTGGACGCGCTCCCTGTCCGCGGGCCGACGTACTTTCGTGCGTGCGTCCGCGGCATCCTTTTATGGCAACCGTGGACCCACTATCGGTCGGCTCCTGTGCTGTCCTCCCTCCCTGTTTCCCGCCGGCGCAAGCGCTCCGGTCGGTCGAGACTTCAGCGGTGGGTGAGACATGCGGTGGCACGCCAGTCGGCCACCCCTCAAGTCGCGGCGATCGAGCCCGACGAATCCCTCTACGGCCTGTTCGATCTGTCGAATGGCTCTATAGAGACCGCCTCCGAGTGCGACAGCAGTGATCCGGCGACGGAGGTTCTGATGGTCGATGGACCGCCCGGTCCTCCCGGTTTTCCCTGCACCGACGGAGGCGCGGGTGGAGGCGACCCGTCGCGTCCCCATGAGGAATATCTCCCCGAGCCTCTCACATCGTTGTAGAGAGAAGAACTTCGTCGTCGGAACATGGATGCGCTGCACACTCCTATCGTCGGAGAAACCCCCGAGGCTCGTGCCTTGGAGGACGCGCGCCTGGCAAACTTGGCCGAGCGCACTCGACTGGAGAACCTCCAGCGAGCACTCGACGAGCGTGCGCGACAACGGATTCCCGAATCCAGTCGACGTCAGCTCTTCCCGCCCCCGCATGTATATCGAACTCCGATTCAGAATTTAGCAGCTGCAGCCCATATAGTAGAGTCGATTCAGCCTTCCCAGTCGGAGGCTGGCAGAGGCTTGCTGCAGATCAGCGCGTTACTCCAGGCAGCAGGAGACCAGAATTCCGCTGTTTCTCAGTCGCGGAACAGGATTCACAGCAGATACATTGCTGCAGACACAGTCCAGTCGGCTCATAGCCCAAGATCGCCCCCGAGGCGTGAGGGACGTGGGGACCGGCGTAATCAGTATGGGAACCGTGAGCAATATGATCACCGATTCGATCGTGATGATCGACGTCGAGTGCCCTCCCGTCCCCCGAGGAGCGGGTCGTATGCGCCTCGATAGCAGGATGACAGGCGTCCTCGTAGTGTTGGGCAAAGGATTCCAGTCGACTCCAGGGAGCCAGGCTTTGATGCGAGATCCATTCTAGTTCAAGGTTTGGTCGACAGGAACAGAGCTCACCGAGAAGGTCACGACAGAGATGCACCTACCAGCAGCAGAGCACATGTTTCGGGGCTAGAGTGCTTTAGTAGAGCCATCAGGGCCGCTGTGATTCCTCCCAACTTCAAGTTGGCGACTGGAGTCAGCAAGTTCACTGGTGAGTCCAAGCCCGATACTTGGCTTGAAGACTACCGAGTGGCCGTCCAGATTGGCGGCGGCAATGATGAAGTGGCCATGAAGCACCTGCCTCTCATGTTGGAGGGCTCGGCCAGAGCGTGGCTGAACAAGTTAGCACCCAGCAGCATTTACACTTGGGAAGATCTCGCCCGAGTGTTTGTCACCACATTTGAAGGAACATGCAAGCGACCGGCAGGGCTGACTGAACTGTGGTCTTGTGTGCAGAAGCCGAATGAAACTTTGAGGGATTACATCCAGAGATGGATCACGTTACATCACACGGTAGAGAATGTGCCTGACCACCAAGCACTCTGTGCCTTCAAAGAAGGCGTCAAGTACAGAGAACTGAATCTGAAATTCGGTCGGACCGGAGATATGTCTCTGAATCAGATGATGGAGATTGCCACCAAGTGCGCTAATGGTGAAGATGAGGATCGACTCAGGAGTGGCAAGCTCAAGTTAGTCGCTCAAGAAACCGGATGAAATTCCAATCGGAAACAGAAGCGAAAAGCCGAGCCAGCTGCTCCTGGGGAAGCCTTGGCTGTAACCCAAGGAAAGTTTAAAGGGAAACCCAAAGGACCTTGGAACCCCAAGAAAGTTAAAGACCAGGACGGAGATGATGTGTTGGATTTGCCATGTCTCGTCCACACCAAGAAAGATGAAGAGGGTAATTTCATTTACCAAAAACATACCACTCGAGAGTGCCGACTCTTGATCCAGCAGTTCCAGGGCAAGCAGCCCAAAGATAAGGAAAAGGAGTCGGACAAAGTTGAGGACAAGGAAGATAGTGACGATGGATACCCTCAGGTCAATTCCACCCTGATGATTTTTGCTGATGTTGAAAGCAAAAGTCGACTGAAAGTTATCAACCGAGAGGTGAAAATGGTTGCTCCGGCGACACCCAGTTATCTAAAGTGGTCTCAGACTGCCATAACATTCGACCGGTCCGATCACCCAACGCACATCGCCACCCCTGGGAGGCAAGCTTTGGTGATCGACCCAGTTGTTGAAGGCACTCGACTGACCAAAGTCTTGATGGATGGTGGCAGTGGTTTGAACATATTATATGCTGAGACGTTGAAAGGGATGGGCATTCCGATGTCCAGACTCAGTACCAGCAACATGAGTTTCCATGGAGTCATTCCTGGGAAGAAGGCTGAATCACTCGGCCAGATTGCTCTTGATGTGGTTTTCGGTGATTCCAACAATTACCGCAAAGAAAAGTTGGCGTTTGAAGTTGTAGACTTCCAGAGTGCCTATCACGCTATTTTGGGCAGGCCGGCTTAGGCACGCTTCATGGCCCGACCATGTTATGTGTATCTCAAACTGAAGATGCCTGGCCCCGAAGGTGTGATCACTATTACAGGCAATCGGAAGAAAGCGGAAGAATGTTTTCAGAAAGGTTCAAAGATCGCTGATGCTCAGATGGTAGTGGTGGAGCTGCAGGAATACCAGAAGACTGCAGACCCGAGTGATTTGTTGCGAGCCAAGAAGCCCGCTACAGAATCAGCTTTTCAGTCGTCTGGCGAAACGAAGACAGCTCACATCCACCCGACCGACCCCAGCGCTGCTCCAACTCATATCTCAACAACACTCGACTCCAAATAGGAAGAAGTGCTCATCCAGTTCCTCTGTGAGAACTGGGACATTTTCGCATGGAAGCCTTCTGACATGCCGGGTGTTCCCAGGGAGCTGGCTGAGCACCGCCTAAGAGTCGACTCAAAAGTAAAACCTGTCAAGGAACATCTCCGACGGTCCGCCGTCCAGAAGAGAAAGGCTATTGGCGAGGAGGTGGCTCGGCTCTTAGCAGCAGAGTTCATCCGAGAAATCTACCACTCCGAGTGGCTCGCCAACGTTGTCATGGTCCCCAAGAAGGACAAGTCACTTCGCACGTGCATTGACTTTAAACATATCAATCGGGCCTGCCCGAAAGATCATTTTCCTCTCCCCCGCATCGATCAGATAGTCGACTCGACTGCGGGATGTGAGCAACTGTCTTTTTTAGACGCCTATTCCGGGTACCATCCGATCCGTCTCTATGGACCTGACGAGATCAAAACAGCTTTCATCACTCCATTCGGGTGCTTCTTTTATATTACCATGCCGTTTGGGATCAAGAATGCCAGAGCCACATTCATGAGGATGATTCAGAAGTGTTTGCTCACTCAAATCAGTCGGAATGTGGAAGCATACATGGATGACATTGTGGTCAAGTCACGGAAGGGTTCCGACATACTGGCTGACCTTGCTGAAACCTCTGCCAACCTCAGGAGGTATGATATCAAGCTTAATCCATCAATGTGCACATTCGGAGTTCCTGGCGGAAAATTACTCGGTTTTCTCATTTCCGAATGGGGAATCGACGCCAATCCAGAAAAAGTCGGTACTATACTCCGAATGAAAAGTCTTGTGCGAGTGCACGACGTCCAGAAGCTTACTGGTTGCTTGGCCACTTTAAGTCAATTCATATCTCGTCTCGGTGAAAAGGCATTGCCTCTACCGATTGATGAAGAAGTCCGACAAGTTCGAGTGGACTCCCGAAGCTGATGCAGCGTTTGCAGAGCTCAAAGCTCTGCTCTCCACCCAGCCGGTGCTTGCTGCCCCAATCAGCAAGGAGCCTTTGCTGCTGTACATCGTAGCCATGGGACAAGTCATCAGTACGGTACTTACGGTCGAGCGGGAAGAAGAAGGAAAAGCCTTCAAAGTTCATCGCCCAGTATATTATATTTCTGAAGTTTTGACCCCGTCGAAGCAAAGATATCCTCATTATCAGAAGCTTGTATATGGGATTTATATGGCCACAAAGAAAGTTGCTCACTACTTCTCTGATCATTCCATTACAGTCGTCAGCGATGCTCCATTGTCAGAGATCCTGCACAACAGAGATGCAACTGGTCGAGTGGCAAAATGGGCGATTGAACTCCTACCTCTAGATATCAAGTTCAAGGCAAAGAAAGCTATCAAGTCCCAGGCAATAGCAGATTTCGTCGCCGAGTGGATTGAACAGCAACTGCCGACTCAGGTTCACTCGGCGCATTGGACCATGTTCTTCGATGGTTCCAAAATGCTGAATGGTTCCGGTTCCGGGGTGGTGTTGGTCTCCCCCCAAGGAGATAAGCTCAGATATGTTCTTCAAATCCACTTTGATTCCTCCAATAACGAGGCGGAATATGAAGCACTTTTATATGGGTTGCGCATGGCCATTTCACTCGGCGTCCGACGCCTCATGGTCTATGGCGACTCAGATTTGGTGGTTAATCAGGTGATGAACGAATGGGACGTCAGAAGTCCAGCCATGACTGGTTATTGCAATGCAGTGAGAAAGCTGGAGAAGAAATTCGAGGGGTTAGAGCTTCATCACATACCCCGACTGAAAAATCAAGCAGCTGATGATTTGGCAAAAATAGGTTCCAAAAGAGAAGCCATTCCCAGCAATGTGTTTTTGGAACACATCCACACACCATCAGTTCAGGAGGATCCCTTCACTGAAGAGGCCCCGCAGCCAAAAAGTGCCACGGATCCGACTGAAGTTGAAGTTCCAGCTGTGGTCGACCTGATCATGGAAGTCTTGGTCATCACTCCCGACTGGACAGTACCGTACATCGCGTACATCCTAAGGAAAGAACTCCCAGAGGACGAAGAAGAGGCTCGACAGATCGTCTGTCGATCCAAGGCCTTTACAGTCATAAAGGGAAGTTGTATAGAGAAAGCGCGACAGGAGTCAGTCAGAAGTGTATAACACCAGAAGAAGTTCAGATGATCCTTGACGATATCCACTCGGGGACCTATGGTCAGCATGCGTCCTCTCGGACCATTGTGGCTAAAGCATACCGAGCGGGATTTTACTGGCCAAGGGCCAATGAAATGGTGAAAGAGATAGTCGACAAATGTGAAAACCATTCCACTCGTCTGGCCCTTCATTGTTTGGGGGCTGGACATGGTTGGACCAGAAAACGGGCAGGAGCGGCTTCACTCATGTGCTAGTAGCAGTCGACAAGTTCACCAAATGGATTGAAGCTAAGCCTATCAAGAATCTTGATGCTTGCACTGCTATCAGTTTCATCAGAGAGTTGATATTCAGATATGGAGTTCCGCACAACATCATCACTGACAATGGGTCAAACTTCGATTCCAACAAATTCAGGGCCTTTTACGCCTCTCAGGGCACACAAGTCGACTATGCTTCGGTCGCTCACCCTCAGTCGAATGGACAGGCGGAAAGAGCAAACGGCCTAATTCTCAAAGGACTGAAACCTCGATTGATGTGCGATCTCAAGCACGCAGCAGGTGCATGGGTCGACGAGCTTCCATCAGTTCTTTGGGGATTGAGGACGACCCCGAACCGATCGACCGGAAGAACCCCATTTTCTAGTCTATGGAGCCGAAGCAGTCTTGCCAAGTGACATGCTTCACAACGCCCCTCGAGTCGAGCTCTACTCTGAAGAAGAAGCAGAACAAGCCCGGCAGGACGCAGTCGACCTCCTGGAAGAAGAAAGAGAAATGGCCATGATCCGATCGACCATCTATCAGCAAGACTTGCGTCGATTCCATGCCAGAAATGTGAAGAGTCGAGCCTTCCAAGAAGGAGACTTAGTCCTCCATGTGGATCAGCAAAAACCACACAAACTCGCTCCTACTTGGGAAAGCCCCTTCAGTCACCAGAGTCCTCCACAATGGAGCGTACCACCTCTACAATGTCGATCGCCAGATTGATGAGCCACGAGCCTGGAATGCGGAGCTACTCCGCCCCTTTTATACTTGAATTCTCAACTCCTGTAGTTTATTTATCAAAGACAAGAGTGTTATAATTTTCCCAATGATTGTTATTATTTTTTGTTTGCGTAAGAAATCCCCCAGTGGGTGGCTTAGCTGTGAATCCGCTTCGCCTAAGTTTGTAAAAATAATTTCCTACCGAGTGGTGAGCCAGCCTCCCACTCGGGGGCTTAGCTGCGAACCCATTTCGCCTAAGTATTTAAAAATCCTACCGAGTGGAGAGAAATCCTCCCACTCGGGGGCTTAGCTGCAGTCCAGTACTCGCGTAAGTTCTCTCACTCGGAGACTTAGCTGCAGTCGGACACTCGCCTAAGTTTGAAAAAATCCTACCGAGTGGAGAGCAACCCTCCCACTTGGGGGCTTAGCTGCAGTCCAGTACTCGCCTAAGTTCTCTCACTCGGAGACTTAGCTGCAGTCCAGCACTCACCTAAGTTTGAAAAAATCCTACCGAGTGGAGAGCAATCCTCCCAATCGGGGGCTTAGCTGCAGTCCAGTACTCACCTAAGTTTTCTCACTCGGAGACTTAGCTGCAGTCCGGCACTCGCCTAAGTTTGAAAAAAATAAAAAATCCTGCCGAGTGGAGTGAGCGACCCTCCCACTCGGGGGCTTAGCTGCAGTCCAGTACTCGCCTAAGTATTTGAAAATCCTACCGAGTGGTGAGCCAGCCTCCCACTCGGGGGCTTAGCTGCAGTCCAGTACTCGCCTAAGTACGAAACACATCTGAATCCTCAAGGACGACGAGGTGCAGGTCGACTGCCACCTTCTCCTTGGGAGCTTCACCACAAATACAACATGCGCTCCATCCCACTCTGCAGTAACGAGGTGCAGGTCGACTGCCACCTTCTCCTTGGTAGCTTCGCCACAAATACAACGTGTGCTCCATCCCTCTATGCAGTAACGAGGTGCAGGTCGACTGCCACCTTCTCCTTGGGAGCTTCGCCACAAATACAACGTGCGCTCCATCCCGCTCTGTAGTAACGAGGTGCAGGTCGACTGCCACCTTCTCCTTGGGAGCTTCGCCACAAATACAACGTGTGCTCCATCCCATTCCGCAAGGACGACGAGGTGCAGGACTACTGCCACCTTCTCCTGGGGAGCTTCGCCACAAATACAATGCGCGCTCCATCGCCGACCCGCAAGGACGACGACATCGCAGGTCGACTGCTTCCTTCTCCTTCGGAGCTGCGCTACAAATACAAAAGTTGTCTTGAATGAAGAACGAGTTCACTCGACAGGGGATTCATGAAGATATTCAACAATAAACCAAGTTCAGATAAATCCTAAAGGTTCCGGACCACAGATCGAAGTGCTCGGGCATTCAGCCCGAAAGAGTTTAACGGTTACAAAAACCACTCAGCATTCCGAGGCAAATTTAAGGTGAGGCATAAAAGTTTGTTCACTCCACGGGAGGAGGACTAGCAGGCTCGACGAACTCGTCTAAGTCGACGTCGTCGGCGATCCGAGTGGCTGCAGCGATGAAAGTCTCCATAAAAGATTGGAAGTCATGCTTCTGGGTGTTGGCGACCTTGATTGCTTCCAGCTTATCTTATCGCACCTCCTTGCAATGGACGCGAACCAGAGACAGAGCCACATCAGCGCCACACCGGGCAGAAGATTCTTCCACTCCTGCACTCGGTCAGGGATTTCGTTAAGTCGAGTCATCAGGAACTCAAGATCATTTTGGAGCGTGGCCTCTGGCCAAAGTGTCGGGTTAATCCGTGACATGGCGAACTTCAGTCGAGCCAAGTAGTCCACGACACCCTCGATGCGGGATTCCTGTCGGAGCAGATTCATGGCAGTTTCATCTTTCACGGGAGAATTGATTGGATCCAACCCTGGTTCGATCCGCCCAGTCTCCTCCTCGAAGTCCTGGTAAAACTCTGCATTCACGATCCAAGGATAAGTCAATTTTCATACGCTGAGTTGACACAAAAAAAATCAGTCGGAACAAAATGTTCCTAGTCTCCTCCTTGAGGAACAACTTCTTGGCAAGGCTCCTCAGATAGCTCTCCAGATCGTCCCTCCTGCGAGCGATGCCTTCAATCTTCTCGCACAGGTTGAGGTTCTCCTTCTTCCAGCGTGAGCACTCCTTGTTGGCTTCGTTCAGAGCAGATTTCAGCTTGGTATTCTCTTCTTCCAACTGGCCGACCGAAGCCAGTTTCTGTTCAGCCAGAGCGGTCCTGTCGTCAGCCTCCTTTCGAGCAGCAGCCAAATCCTGATCCTTCTTCACCAGAGCTTCTCTCAGTTTTTCTACAAAGAAATGATGATTGATCCAGAAAGAGCAAAAGGGTACTCAAGCCCAAGACAGACCAGTCGACAAACTCGTCTTACCAGTGGCGCCGTCCTTGACCTTTTGCAGCTCTGTCTTGGCCAGCTCGAAGTCAAGGTTCAGTTGAATCTGCTGTTTCTCCAAGTCAGCAAAGCGAGCTCCAAGATCACAAGATTTCTGAAATCAAAGGGGATAAGTTATTTTACAGCGAAAAATGACAAAGACAATAAGTACTAAGACTACGGCCGACTGCCCGCAGTCCACCATAGTCTCGGGGACTACACCCAGTGGGTGCACTTTGCGTGCCCCCACCAGTTCTGATCCCACTCGACCGGCCTACCGGAGTCGAGTGCAGGGAGTAAAAAAAAGGGGAGAAAGTAGAACTCAGACCACAGTCGACTGCCAGCAGTCTCGGGGACTACACCCAGTGGGTGCACTTGGCGTGCCCCCACCGGTTTTGATCCCACTCGACCAGATCGAGTGGAAGAGACAAACTACCAGTTCGGTTTACACTTGACAAAATACAAAGATTGCAGTCGACTGCCAGCAGTCCATCGTAGGCTCGGGGACTACACCCAGTGGGTGCACTCAGCGTGCCCCCACTAGTTCAAAAATTCAATCGACGCACCCAGTGGGTGTACAGATGCAAAGATTTTCGGAAAGAGTCTTCAGATAGCATATCCTAACAGAACAAGCGGCGACCAACTAACCTGAACGTTGCTCTGGAGAGCCGAGCTGGCATCGTAGGCGGCTTGGCTAGCGTCCCACACCGTCTTCATCTTCTCCATCATAATGCCCGCCTGGCGTATGGCTTCCCTGGCAGCATTCACCTCGTCCTCTGGGACATGATGGGTCGCAAAAACTGAAGGCGGTTCGACAGGGGCCTGAGCAGTCGACGAGGAAGGCAAGGCACTCGACAATGGCACGGTGAAGGTAACAGAACCCCGATTGGCATCGCCAGTGTCCTGAATGACTGGCTCCGCCCTCGGCGTCGATTGTGGCACCTCGCTCGCAGGAGCTTGCCTATTTTTCCTCGTCAAAGGCCTCTCGGGCTCTTCATCATCATCATTAGGGAGGTCAATAATGTTAGGGGCTGTTCAAAGTTCAATCGACAAAATCACATCACCCAATGGTACACATTGCAGTTGAATCGACCAAAATAAAGACAGAATGGCAGAAATCATACCCAGATTAGAAGTGACCGCATCCTCCATCACCTCATCATTGTTCCTATAAGCTAAGGTCCCGGAAGTAGCAGCACTGCCAGCTCCAAAGTTCGTCCGGTTAAAACAAGAAAAACAAATAGCACAGGGCGTCGAGTGAAGATAAAAGGAGACACTCACGCAGAAGCGACGGGGATGTCAATCTTAATCTTCGGCAATGCCTTCCGAAGCTTCGGCTCTGCGACTTTGGGGTGCTTTGACACTTTTTCAGTCAGAGTTGGCGAAGAGGTCCGAGGACGCTTTGAAGACCGACCAGCTTGAGCAATCGCCTTTTCACGGGCGCTCGGTCGTTCTTGGTCAAGTTTGGACCGCCTCTCCCTGCGAGGAGGCGACTCGACTTCTTCTTCGTCACTTGGATCGTCGCTTTCTTCGTCCCCTCCACCGTCAGAATCCCATTCGCCACTGTCGCTGCCACTCGCCTCTCCTTCCGGGTCCTGCTCTTGATCTCCGTTGGGCATTGAATACATTTCAATAATGGCCTGAAATAAAGTAGGGAGAACAAAGTCAGTCGACTCAGTATAGGCAGCTGCGCGAGTGAATTCAGATTACAAACAAAATCTCAGAATCGGACCTTCTCTGGTACATGAGACTGGTCGAATGGAGGAACTCTCCTGGCTACCCTAGGGTTGTCCTTGTTTCCGGTCATGCCCGAAAGCCACTTCTCCAGTGTGTCGTCATCGACCTCCTCCGGGTGAATCCGAGTGGAGTCCTCAAGACCCGAATACATCCACATCGGATGGTCTCGGGCTTGAAGAGGCTGGATGCGCCGCTGAAGGAAGACCTCCAAGAGATCCATACGGGTGACCCCGTCACGGATAAGCTGGACCACTCGCTCTACCAGCACCCTCACCCGCGCCTTCTCCTCCGGGAGCACCTTCAAAGGGGAGGGTTTCCTCACTCGGTCCATGGTGAAAGGAGGGAGGCCAGTCGACTGCCCTGGCGTCGACTGATCTTTGCAGTAAAACCAGGTCGACTGCCATCCGCGAACTGAGTCGGGAAGAATCATGGACGGAAAGGAACTTTTCCATCTCATCTGAACACCAAGACCCCCACACATCTAAATCACTTGAGTCCTCTCGTCACCCGTATTGGCCTTTTTCACCATCTGGGAGCGACAAGTGAAAATGTGCTTGAAAAGGCCCTAGTGAGGCCGACAACCCAGGAAATTCTCACACAAAGAAACGAAAGCGGCGAGATAAACGATTGTGTTGGGAGTGAAGTGGTGGAGTTGTGCCCCAAAGAAGTTCAGAAATCCCCGAAACAAAGGGTGAGGAGGCAAGGAAAATCCACGGTCGACGTGGGTGGCAAGGAGAACGCGCTCACCCTCCCGAGGTTGCGGCTCGGATTCCTTCCCCGGAAGCCGCGCCGATTCATAGGGGATCAGCCCTCCTTCGGCTAGGTTGTCGAGGTCTTCTTGGGTGATCGTTGAGCGGATCCAGTCGCCCTGGATCCAGCCCTTCCGCAGGCCGGTTCGCGAGGAGGATCCGCCCCGACTGGTCGCCTTCCCCTTCGACCTCACCGTCGCCTTCTTTGCCCGCTCCAGAGCCGCCGTCTTCTCCTTCCCCATCGTCGCCGGCGAGATGCGTACGGAGCGGTGGCGTTGGGGCGAGAGTGAGCGCGGCGAGGGAGCGTGAAGAGGAGAAGGGATAATGGGGACGCACTGTTCGAGAGACCCCGGTCCGACGCCTTATATGAGGCCGCTTCCGAGGGGCTGACTGGTAGGCCCGGGCGGCCCTGTCAAATCCCGTAACAATCGCGTGCGCGATACGTGGCGAAAAAGGTGGCGCGGGGATCGAGGCAGCTCCGCTCTATCCCATCCGATTACTGCGGCCTCCCCCGTCCCGCGCGCTTCCCAAAATTCGAATCCCGCGAAATCTGCGGGCAGCAGAACAACTTGTTAAACCGAAGATCTCCTCCGCACCGTCACTCGGAGCCTTTCAAGTAAAGAAACTCACTCGACAAAAAACTAAGAATGGATCAAGGCGACTGAAAAGGAAGTTGCTGTCATCACTCAGGTTCATTGATCCGAAACCAGATATGCTCATGGCATGAAAAATGAGTCGGGGAAATTCTCAAATCCTTCCCCACTGAAACCTCGATCCATTCGGGGGCTAATGATGAAGCTATGTACCTAGGGTAGGGCCATGGACCTGTCCAAACTGCCCTACCCAAGGGCATCTCTAGAAGAAATCACCTTTCAATCGACTTGGAAGTGTTCCACTCGACAGAATCGGAGACACTCGACCAAGAAGCGATCACTCGACCAAGACCAAACCACTCGACAGCCAGGAGACCTAAAGGCACTCCGCACGCTAACGGTCGGTTATTAAGTAGATTTTATGATCATCATAGCACTTTATTGAGGGCGTTACCAGTAACGCCCGACCTTAATGTATTTAAAACCTTGCATAACTGAGGGCCGGAGGGGTCCGGCGAACTCTATATAAGCCACCCCCTCCTCGGTGTAAAGGGTTGGCACCCCTGTAAACCATACACGCATAATCCAGTCGACCGCCTCCGGGCGCCGAGACGTAGGGCTATTACTTCCTCTGAGAAGGGCCTAAACTCGTAAACCTCGTGTGCTTACAACTTCTCCATAGCTAAGATCTTGCCTCTCCATACTTACCCCCCTACATTACTGTCAGACTTAGAACCACGACACTTCCCGGATGTAATTCTTCTGTGCAGCAATGAGGATAATTCTCAAGTTATGGACCCAGTCCGTGTAGTTGCTACCATCATCTTTCAACTTAGCTTTCTCTAGGAACGCATTAAAATTCAAGGGAACGGTAGCACGAGCCATTGATCTACAACAACATAGACATGCAAAAACTATCAGGTGCTATGTTCATGATAAATTAAAGTTCAATTGAACATATTACTTAAAAACTCCCACTTAGAGAGACATCCCTCTAGTCATCTAAATGATCACATGATCCAGATCAACTAAACCATGTCCGATCATCACGTGAGCTAGAGTAGTTTTCAATGGTGAACATCTCTGTATTGATCATATCTACTATATGATTCACGTTCGACCTTTTGGTCTCAGTGTTCCGAGGCCATATCCGCATATGCTAGGCTCGTCTAGTTTAACCCGAGTATTCTGCACGTGCAAAACTGGCTTGACCCGTTGTATGTGAACGTAAAGCTTATCACACCCGATCATCACGTGGTGTCTCGGCACGGCGAACTGTAGCAATGGTGCATACTCAGGGAGAACACTTATACCTTGAAATTTAGTGATGGGTCATCTTATAATGCTACTGCCATACTAAGCAAAATAAGATGCATAAAGGATAAACATCACATGCAATCAAAAAATGTGACATGATATGGCCATCATCATCGTGTGCCTTTGATCTCCATCTCCAAAGCATTGTCATGATCTCCATTGTCACCGGCTTGACACCTTGATCTCCATCGTAGCATCGTTGTCGTCTCGCCAACTATTGCTTCTCCAACTATCGCTGCCGCTTAGTGATAAGGTAAAGCAATTATATGGCGATTGCATTTCATACAATAAAGCGACAACCACAAGGCTCCTGCCAGTTGCCGATAACTTCTACAAAATATGATCATCTCATACAACAATTTATATCTCATCACGTCTTGACCATATCACATCACAACATGCCCTATAGAAACAAGTTAGACGTCCTCTACTTTATTGTTGCAAGTTTTACATGGCTGCTATAGGTTTCCAGCAAGAACCGTTCTTACCTACGCAGCAAAACCACAATGATTTTTTGTCAAGTGTGTTGTTTTAACCTTCAACAAGGACCGGCCGTAGTCAAACTCGATTCAACTAAAGTTGGAGATATAGACACCCGCCAGCCACCTGTGTGCGAAGCACGTCGGTAGAACCCGTCTCATGAACGCGGTCATGTAATGTTGGTCTGGGCCGCTTCATCCAAGAATATCGCTGAATCAAAATAGGAAGTTGGTGGTAAGCAGTATGAATATTATCGCCCACAACTCTTTGTGTTCTACTCGTGCATATATCAAATACGCATAAACCTGGCTCGAAGCCACTGTTGGGGAACATAGTAATTCAAAAACATTCCTACAATCACACAAGATCTATCTAGGAGATGCATAGCAACGAGACGGGGAGAGTGTGTCCACGTACCCTCGTAGACCCTAAGCGGAAGCGTTAGGTTAATGCGGTTGATGTAGTCGAACGTCTTCACGATCCAACCGATCTTAGTATCGAACGTACGACACCTCTAAGATCAGCACACGTTCAGCTCGATGACGTCCCTCAAACTCTCGATCCAGCAGAGGGTCGAGGGAGAGTTCCGTCAGCACGACGGCGTGGTGACGGTAATGCTGATGTGTAATACGTCTCCATCGTATCTACTTTTCCAAACACTTTTGCCCTTGTTTTGGACTCTAACTTGCATGATTTGAATGGAACTAACCCGGACTGACGTTGTTTTCAGTAGAATTGCCATGGTGTTATTTTTGTGCAAAAACAAAAGTTCTTGGAATGACCTGAAAATCAACGGAGAATATTTTTGGAATATATAAAAAATAATGGCGAAAGAATCAACGCCAGGGGGCCCACACCCTGTCCACGAGGGTGGGGGCGCGCCCCCTGCCTCGTGGGCCCCCTGATGCTCCACCGACCTCAACTCCAACTCAATATATTCATGTTCGGGGAGAAAAAAACAGAGAGAAGGATTCATCGCATTTTACAATACGGAGCCACCGCCAAGCCCTAATCTCTCTCGGGAGGGCTGATCCGTAGTTCGTTCGGGCTCCGGAGAGGGGAATCCGTCACCATCGTCATCATCAACCTTCCTCCATCACCAATTTCATGATGCTCACCGCTGTGCGGGACTAATTCTGTCGTAGGCTTGCTGGACAGTGATGGGTTGGATGAGATTGATCATGTAATTGAGTTAGTTTTGTTAGGGTTTGATCCCTAGTATCCGTTATGTTCTAAGATTGATGTTGCTATGACTTTGCTATGCTTAATGCTTGTCACTAGGGCCCGAGTGCCATGATTTCATATCAAAACCTATTATGTTTTCATGAATATATGTGAGTTCTTGATCCTTTCTTGCAAGTCTATAGTCACCTATTATGTGTTATGATCCGTTAACCCCGAAGTGACAATAATCGGGATACATACTGGTGATGATCATAATTTGCGGAGTTCATGTATTCACGAAGTGTTAATGCTTTGGTCCGGTACTCTATTAAAAGGAGGCCTTAATATCCCTTAGTTTCCAATAGGACCCCGCTGCCATGGGAGGGTAGGACAAAAGATGTCATGCAAGTTCTTTTCCATAAGCATGTATGACTATATTCGGAATACATGCCTACATTACATTGATGAACTGGAGCTAGTTTTGTGTCACCCTATGTTATAACTGTTGCATGAGGAATCACATCCGACATAATTATCCATCACTGATCCAATGCCTACGATCTTTTCACATATTGATCTTTGCTTAGTTACTTTTCTGTTGCCACTGTTACAATCACTACAGAACCAATACTGTTACTTTTGCCACTATTACCGTTACTTCCATATTACTTTGCTACTAAATAATTTGCTGCAGATATTAAGTCTTTCAGGTGTGGTTGAATTGACAACTCAACTGTTAATACTTGAGAATATTCTTTGGCTCCCCTTGTGTCGAATCAATAAATTTGCGTTGAATACTCTACCCTCGAAAATTGTTGTGATTCCCTATACTTGTGGGTTATCAAGACTATTTTCTGGCGCCGTTTCCGGGGAGCATAGCTCTATTCTTTGAGTCACTTGGGATTTATATCTGTTGATCACTATGAGGAACTTGAAAGATGAAAGAACCAAGATTTATCACTCAACTACGAGGGGAGGTAAGGAACTGCCATCTAGGCCTGCACTTCAAAGGTGAACTTAAACATATTAGTAAACATGCTTCTATGGTTACCACTCAAGTAGAACAAGTACTGAAAGCTCAGAATGATTTGCTCAATGAATTAAATAATAAGAGAAATGATAATGTTGTTAGAGTTGTGACTAGAGGGGGTAAAATGACTCGGGAACCTTTGCATCCTGAGGGCCACCCTAAGAGAATTGAGCAAGATTCTCAGAGAACTAATGTTGATACACATAGTTCTTCTAAGAAGAAGAAAAAGAAAAATGATAGAACTTTGCATGCTTCTAGTGAACTTGTTGTTGACACACCTGAGAATCCCAATGATATTACTATTTCTGATGCTGAAACACAATCCGGTAATGAACATGAACCTAGTGATAATATTAATGATGATGTTCATGTTGATGCTCAAACTAGTAATAACAATGACGTAGAGATTGAACCTGCTGTTGATCTTGATAACCCACAATCAAAGAATCAATGTTATGATAAGAGAGACTTCATTGATAGGAAGCACGTTAAAGAAAGAGAACCATGGGTTGAGAAACCGATGCCTTTTCCTCCTAAACCATCAAAGAAAAAGGATGATGAGGATTTTGAGCGCTTTGCTGAAATGATTAGACCTATCTTTTTGCATATGCATTTGACTGATATGCTGAAAATGAATCCTTATGCTAAGTACATGAAAGATATTGTTACAAATAAAAGAAAGATAACGGAAGCTGTAATTTCCACTATGCTTGCTAATTACACTTTTAAAGGTGGGATACCAAAGAAACTAGGAGATCCAGGAGTACCAACTATACCATGCTCCATTAAAAGGAACTATGTTAAAACTGCTTTATGTGATCTTGGAGCCGGTGTTAGTGTTATGCCTCTCTCTTTATATCGAAGACTTGATTTGAATAAGTTGACACCTACTAAAATATCTTTGCAAATGGCTGATAAACCAACTGCTATACCTGTCGGGATTTGTGAGGATGTGCCTGTTGTGGTTGCAAACGTTACTATTTTAACGGACTTTGTTATTCTTGATATTCCCGAGGATGATAGTATGTCTATTATTCTTGGTAGACCCTTTCTGAATACTACAGGGGTTGTTATTGATTGCAACAAAGGCAATGTCACTTTTCATGTAAATGGTAATGAGCATACGGTACACTTTTCGAGGAAACCACCTCAAGTCCATAGTATTAATTCTATTGGAAAAAATTCCACGATTATTATTGGAGGTTTTGAATTTCCTCTTCCTACTGACAAGAAGAAATATGATATTCTTATTGTTGGGGATGTGCATATCCCCATTGAGGTAACCTAGTGTTATTCGAAAATTCTCCGGTTTCATGCGATTCAGAATGAGTTTGTTAACAAGACTTGATCAACCTTGTTAGTGGATCCCTTTTGATGAGCATGAGATGGATGAAGTTAGAAAAACAAATTTATGTACCCTCTTTTTACTTTCTATTATTTAGATTTAATCAAGCAAAAATAGTATTTTCTGTATGTTTTCTGAATTATCCTTGCAATAAAAAATACCCCGAAAATAAAAGTTCTCCAAATGTCCTGAAAATCAAATATGATTTTTTGTAGAATATTTAAGAATTATTGGCACTGAGAACACACCAGAGGAGGCAACCACCTGGCCACGAGGGTGCAGGGCGCGCTCTACCCCCTGGGCGCGCCCCCTGCCTCATGGGCCCCTCATGGCCACCCTCCACTTATTCTTGCACCCACACACTTTGTCTTCCTCCAGAAAAAATCACCACACAGCTCAAACCCATGTTCTAGCTCGTTTTGCTGCCATTTTCAATCTCCTTGTCAAAGCTCCATTCACAAAACTGCTTTGGGGGATTGTTCTTCGGTATGTGACTCCTCCAATGGTCCAATTAGTTTTTGTTCTAGTACTTTATTTATTGCAATTTTTTGCTTCTTAGGTGACCCTGTTCTTGAGCTTGCATGTCAAATTTATATGGTCTCAAGTAGTTTTATTGCATGATATGGCCTCTAGGCACTTGTGGGAGTAGTTGCTATCAATCTTGTTGAGCTTGGTTCACTTTTATTTTAAGTTACTAAAATTTTCAGAAATTTTCAGAAAATGATGAAGAGATTGTTGAGGGGCTCTTCGAGCCGAAGCTCGAAGGATAAGCAAAGTGAAGAAACTAAGAGGCCCAAATATAATCTCCGTCGCACCATGGAAGTTCATCCGTGTGAATGGCCTTGTGATGAATTCTTGAGAGGAGCCGGGATTCATGATGACATTTATTATTTGGATGAGAATGCGGGCCTCATCGACTTCCTCCGCGACCAGCACGGACAGTATCTCCTACTCACTAATATTTTTGTGCAAAATTTTCATTTCCATGCTAGGAGATCGCCACCTTCGATGGATTTCTATTTATATGATGAGTATAAGGAAATGTCACTTTAAGACTTTTATGCGGTTTGCAAGTTGCCCTTTGAGGGCAACATAGAGGAACCACATCGTAATGATGTGGAAGGGTTTATTGATATCACTCTGTAGGAGAAACTAGGAAAGTTTCCGATGTAAGAATTACTAGCACACATTTTCCTGTTCTATGTTACTTTGCAATATTTGCTAGTAGATGCTTGATTAGTCGTGGGAACAGTGGAAACCTTAGTGCCCCTGGTATTGTTATTTTGCACCATGCCTTCACTATAAAAAAAAGGACACATTCGTGACATTTTGGGCCGAACGAAAAAAATTCTGACATACTTATGACACTTCTATGACGATAATTGTGACAAAACCCGGTATCATCATAGATGTGCTGGCCTCCTACTTCTATGAAAAAAATCATGACATAAAATGGGCTTTTCGTCCTGGGCGGGCCGGAGACGCAGCTGCATGACATTCTTTGGGCCGTCCATGATGGGAAAAACCGTGGTAGAAGCGAGGGTGAGGAAAATATTGGGGTGTTTCCGGTTACGGTGGGTGGTCGGGGCCGACCGATGCACGGAGGCTTGCGCGTTTCTCTCGTACACGCACACGCATGGGTATGAGACGTTGGGCTCTAACTGAACCCGAGCGAGACGTTCGCCTACTAAACCCGAGCGATTGCACTACAGGCTACGCGTTACTGAACCCGAGCGATTGATCGATGGCGGTTAACTGAACCCGATTGAGTGATTCCTTCGCTACTGCTGCTAACTGAAGTCGATCGATGCTGCCTCTGGATGAACAGTGAGCGTTGCTGGCGGGGCTTGGATGAACAGTTCCCGGTGGGGGTGGATGAACAGGACCCCGTGGTGTTGCTTTGGATGAACAGGACCTTGATCGATCGAGCCGGTTGGGGCTGGATGAACAGGACCCCGTGGAGAGCTGGATGAACAGGACCACCCCGTGGAGGGCTGGATGAATAGTAGACGATGGAGGGCTGGATGAACAGTAGCCCGTGGAGGGGTGGTTGAACAGGAGCCCATGGAGAGGGCTGGTTGAACAGTAGCCGGTGGACTAGCGCGCGGTGGAGGCTGGATGAACAGGAGCCCGTGGATGAACAGTCGCAGGTGGAGGCTGGAGGAGGTCGACGGTGGATGAACAGTAGCCCGTGGAGGCTGGAGGGGGTCGACGGTGGAGATGAACAATATCCCGTGGAGTCCCGTTTTGCGGTACGCCACACCCCTCCCGATGAACAGGACCCCCGTTTCGACCATAGCACTCCAACACAAGTCCGTTTCCTTCGTTTTGCGGTACGCCACACCCCTCCCGATGAACAGGACCCCCGTTTCGACCGTAGGAGGTCCATTTCCTCCGTTTTGCGGTACGCCAGACCCCTCCCAATGAACAGGATCCCATTTCAACCGTGGCTGGTCGAACACAAGGCCGTTTCCTACGTTCTGTGGTACGCCAGGCCTCGTTTCCATCGGCTGTTCCGTCCAAGCCCTCCCGATGAACACGATGACGCACTCCGTTCTGACCCAGCCGGTTGGCTCCCCATGAACACAACGACGATGCAGTTTCTCCGTTCCGACCCAGCCATGTACACGAGCCCTGGCCGTACGTATGCGCGAGTAGGCGTTCGAGATCCTGCCCGTATGTACGTCCGTGGCCGTATTTTCTTTCTTGTACACTGGCTGATGTACGTACGTGTACATGCTACATGAGGGCCTCTACTACGACACGTGCGCGCTCTACATCGACCAGTATGTATGTACACATTCTTAACCAGAATGACAACGCTATGTATGCTTCGACCAGGTGGGTCCCGACTGTCAGGCACTTCCTTGCGTGCGAAGATATAGCTGGTGGGTCTCAACAGTCAGGGGGCAAATCGTTTTTTTTTGCCTGGACACACTTCCTTGCGTGCGAAGATGTAGCTGGTGGGTCCCAGCAGTCTGGGGGGAAACGTTTTTTTGCAAAATACGGTGGCCCGTCCGGTGGGTCCCTATTGTCAGGTGCAAGAATAATTATTTTGTGCGTAATACGGAGGCACTTCCTTGCGGCTGCCGTGGACCCAGCTGTCAGCCTCTCCACATACAATACTCTTCCGATAAACGTTGGTCGTTAACCACATTGACCACGCCGCGCCGAGAGCACCAAGGCAGTGGACGATGGCGAGGCCTAGGAAGGGGACGACGTGGAGCCAGGGAAGACGCGGCAGTGGATGCCCACGCGGAGAGGAGTACGAGGGTTCACTGGTTCGGCTGCGGTGTGAGGCTGCCGTCGCCGCAGAATAACAGGGGGTGAGGGTGAGTAGAGGGATGGCCTGGCCAGCGGTGGGAGTAGTAGGGGGCGGTGAGGCCTCCACAGCATCACAGCCGGCCACGAGAGGCAGGAGCATGCGGCACGAACGGCGCTGGTTTGGGTGGCTGGAGCAAGAAGACCAGAGGTTGAAGAAGCACTATGGCCGTTGGATGGACATCGTACGGTCACTGGAGCTAGAATCATTCATATATTGACTAAGTTCACAAAGCCCTCCATCCCCGTCAACTTAGTAGTCCCACAAGTCAGCTTCCCACTGTGGTTGGTCCCAGCTGGCAGGGTGTATTCATTTTTTTCTGCGCAATAAGGAGGCACTTCCTTGCGTGCGAAGACATAGTTGGTGGGTCTGACCTGTCAGCGAGGGAACATTTTTTCGGGAAATACAAAGGCCCTTCCAGCGGGTCCCAGATGTCAGGTGGAGGAATCATTATTTTGCGCGTAATAAGGAGGCATTTCCTTGTGTGCAGCCGTGGACCCAGCTGTCGGCCTCTCCACGTACAGTCCACTTCCGATGGATGTCGTTCGTTGACCATGTTGACCACGCCGCGCCAAGAGCACCAGGGCGGTGGACGACGGCAAGGCCTATGAAGGGAACGACACAGAGTCGGGAAAGACACGACAGTGGCTGCCCACGTGGTGGAGAGTACGAGGGTTGACTGGTTTGGCTGTCGTCGCCGAAAAACAACAGGAGGTGTGGGTGAGTAGAGGGATAGACAGGCCAGGGATGTGAGTATATGATGGGGCCGTGAGGCCTGCCCAGCAGCACAGCCGGCCACGGGAGGTGGGAGCGGGCGATTCCGACGGCACTGGTTTGGACGGCTGGGGCAGGAATATCAGAGACTGAAGAAGCACGATTGTCGTTAGATTGACATCTAACGGTCTGACGCTGGTAGAGTCGATTGTTGACTGAGTTTCTTTTTTGAGAAACCTTGTGTACGCATGAACTTAGTAGGCCCACAAGTCAGCCTCCAAATCTGCGGCAGACAACATAGAGCCCATTTGCTATTTTTTTAATAATTTGCAGCCCATTTGCTAATTCTTAAGTAATTTATTACATCCCATTTTGTGCCCAGGACCACGGTCAAAAAGTTCAACCTTATTTTGCATATTTCGGTGGAGTCCGAACTTTTGTAATCCCGAAATGATAAACATTTTTTAAGAACTTATTGATTTTCCAAAAAATCGTTTTGTTTTTGTAAGCAAATAAGACGTGGGACCATTGAGTTGGTTTAAGGGAAAACCAGTGGTAAAAAAATCAGCGCTGGGAGGGAAAACAACAACAAAAATAAGGATGTAAATATGAAAAGGGAATTTTATGTATTTTCAATATAATGATACGTGTATATGAACTAGTAAAACTATAGGTAGAGATTAGAAAATGGATGTAGGACATGCGTTTCAAGAGGAAAATAGAACTGGGTTGTGTGTTTGATTCAGTAAAATAACTGCCTGCGGATGTTGTAAGACAAAATATAACTAACGCTGGCGGGCCAAAGGCCAGTAGATATCTTTGTGCCCTGTTGTCGTCATGGGCTGGGTCTGTTAAAAACAAAACCAAGCCTGGGCAGTCTACAGCCCAGTTCAAACTTGCTCGACCTGGAAAAACAATATACGTTCTCAATAAACGAGAGAATTCTGCAAGTACCGACTAATAACTGGGATGCACCAGGGATATTGTTTTTTCATCGTGATAATAAGTGCATGCACTTGTTTCGAAAAATTTGGAGAACTAGGAATTCGAACGGCAGGTGCTTATGCTACCCATCAAATAAAAATCAGGTGCCTGAAAATTCGTTTCGAAACAAATGATTCAGCTTTATATCCACGTCGACCCTCGGCATGATGGTTGGAAGCAAATGCCAAGTTCATACCAAAATATTGTTAACAAAAATACCAACTTGCGGGCGACAAGGTAGTACAAGTACCAATACCAAACTAACTTATAATCTGTTTACTCCTGGACCTAGTGTTCGTCTGGTAGAAAATCTTGCAGAGGACCAGCTCCCGCTCCTTCTCTTGCTCCAAGTCCCCGAGGTGGTACTTGTGCATCACCCAGTTGGTCCTCTGTTGGTCGAAGTTCTTGTTGGTGTGCAGCACCAGAACCTTTTTGCTGCCCGTCTACCGGCCGTTGACCATCACCGGCAAGGTATTGCCGGTGTTGTGACACATCGCGTGCATGCCGCACTCCGACTGTATCTTGCGACGCGTCCACGTGCCCCTTTTGAACGCCCTGGAATTGCGCTGGAAGAAATGCTTGCTTAGGCCACTCAGTGTGATACCTGCAGTATTGTCGAATACAGGTTTTAGTGTACGTAGTTGGCATTTTCATAACATCTTTGGCATGTTGCAGTCACTTGTTTCACTTTTTATTAACTATCAAATTGTAATTGCTTCACCAGGTATGCGTCTAAAAAGAAAAATACGGCTATAAACAAAGGAATATGTTTGTGCAAGTAGACGGCCGATCGGTGTCTTGCCTGGAAGTTTCTCAGGATGGGTGTAGCATATGCCGTGCTCGCTGTCGATGGTTGGTATGAACAAATTGATGAGAGGGTGAGATCTTGCGCTGTTAGCACTCACTTTGAGCTCAAGGTGCTCGATCAGCTCCTGATCCGTGCGATCGAACTTGACGCCAGCCGGCAGCACCGGCCAATCCTTCTTCGACTTGCATCGGTTAATTCCAGTTATATGGTACTCAATGTATGATCAATCGACTATTTTAAGTGAATGATGAAAGATTTCGACAGATAAGTAGTACTCCAAATCTGAAGTCCAGAATACCCGAACACGCCGCCGGGATTCTTGTGTCACCTCACGCGCAGCATGTTGTCACGTCAATTCAATGTGTGGACATGATGAATAATTTGACCGACCTATACTAGTATTGCTACTGTCCTACTTACTAGTCGTATTTAGTGTCACATTTTAACCATAGGTTTAACTAACAAGTACGCACTTGAAGCCTAATTATATATATATATACTGCATAGCATCTCCATCATCATTATCAGTAGATCCAGCGCAGGTGAGTTAGGATGCACTTGATCCCAGAAAGGTATCTATCCTTTAAACCAGAAGAGTGCTTCAAACTAACAACAGTACATAATATCCAACAAAAGAGGGTCGTGCTACAGCAACAGAATACATGGCTCAGTCTAGATATCAGTACGAATCAAGTTGTGCATATTTGCTGTTGGCATGAACCACATCGCCGCATGTCAGGTTTGCAAAAGCCATCCATCGCATGGAAGCTTGATGCCTTTCACACACTGAAGATTATCTGGCAACAAGCTGTGTCGACGAATCTCTGGATATGGTGATTCATGAAACCCATGGTATGATGTGTAAACACAGTCCCCCCTAGCGAATGGAAGTTGCGTAGCACGGTAATCATCGCCGGTGATATGATCGATGATTGGTTGGATGAGCGGATAATTGAGCCCGAGGAACATGGAGTGGTTGCCGAGGCTGTAAACCCGCCTCCAGTTGAATATGCCTGGCCTAACGGAGCTGGGATCTTTCTCGAACACGAAGCAGCCATAGCCATCAATGTCATGAACGCCCCAGGCATTGTACTGCATGTGGTTTGATGTAATGGTTTGGTCAATTTGGTACGTGCGAATGAGCATCAAATGACCGTGTCAGCTGAACGAGCGATAAACCACCACCCATCGGCTGGTATGTTTCCAGGTCCTGGAATCATGAAGGCCAGCTCATTTGCGTCTGCTGCAACAATTTAAATTGGAGACCAAAAGGACAAAAATAAACAATCATGTTCAGAGTATGTGTGGAATTAAGATTATTATAACAGTGACACATATCATAGACAGAGAATTGCAATGCCGTGGTCATAATCATACCCCAAGTTAAAAATAAGCCAATGGCTTTCATATTCTAGCAATATGTCATGGTTCAAACATCATGTAATAATGAGATGAAAACAGCTTTGATAGAGCCTACTCATATTCTGCCATAGCACTTACTACTACTGTTCTCATATCAACTCTAAGCAATAACATGCATTGTTATAAAAATCTTGGAAATGAGAGTAACATATAGCAATCATGATGTTATGCTCATAATATCTATTCTAACAATCATTAGATGCCAATTGTTCTCATATCAACTCTAACAATAACATGTGTGGTCATAAAAATCTAGGAAATGAGAGGAACATATAGCAATGATGTGGTTATAGACATACTATCTATTCTAAATTTGAAACAATGAACAGGCAGTCGTATTCATAAGGTAAAGATGAGATGAGATAAAACAATTACACAACGATAGATTCCACCAGTATAGGCAGCCAATCTGTGCGTCGACCGCGTAAACGATGCAATCGTGCACTATAGCATCAGACAGAAATGTCGCCTCAACAGGATTGACAATGAGCCATAACCATCTATGGCGACCGGATTCCAGATAGACTAATCCCATGTTGAACAAGGAAATGAGCTTGTAATCCATGTAGTCTTCTGATGGTGTAGGCACTTCGCAGATTACAACTTTCAGATAACAGAGGTCGAGCCAAAAGCTTGACGCGTCTCGTGCATAGTAGGCAGGAGTGTCCGGCGGGCCACGAGGCTCGATGGCGGCGGTATCCAACGATGGAAGGGTGATCTCTCGCTGGGTGTAGATATCCACAAGACGCCACAGACTACCGGATTGGTGGATGAGGGCGATCCAGTTGGCCTTCATGCCCGCCCAGTAGTGCCCGCGCATGAAGGACATGTGGATGGGTAGTGGTAGCATGTCGAGGAGCACCACGGCAACCTCTGTAGGATCGTCAAGTCGGTGTCTGGGCCACCTGCGAGGATCGGGCATCAGCAAGTGATACGTCTCCAATGTATCTATAATTTTTTATTGTTCCATGCTATTATATTATCAACCTTGCATGTTTTATATGCAATTATATGCTATTTTATATGATTTTTGGGACTAACCTATTAACCCAGAGCCCAGTGCCAGTTTCTGTTTTTTCCTTGTTTTAGAGTATCGCAGAAAAGGAAAACCAAACAGCGTCCAGTTGACCTAAAACTTCACGGAACTTATTTTTGGAAGGAAAGCAACCCGGGAGACTTGGAGTCCACGTAAGGGAAGCAACGAGAAAGCCACGAGGCAGGGGGCGCGCCCTCCACCCTCATGGGCCCCTCGTGGCTCCCCTGATGTATTTCTTCCGCCTATATATCTCCATATACCCTAAAAACTTCAGGGAGCACAATAGATCGGGAGTTCCGCCGTCAAAAGCCTCCATAGCCACCGAAAGCCAATCTAGACCCGTTCCGGCACCCTGCCGGAGGGGGCAATCCCTCTCCGGTGGCCATCTTCATCATCTCGGTGCTCTCCATGACGAGGAGGGAGTAGTTCTCTGTAACACCCTCGATGCGGCTATATCTCCCACGTGTCGAAGCATGACTTAGAGGCATAACCGCATTGAAAGCAATGTCGCAAGTGAGGTAATCTTCACACAACCCATGTAATACAATAAGGGAAAAGATACATAGTTGGCTTACAATCGCCACTTCACACAATTACATGAATAAAGCATTACATCAAACAGATACAATCAAGGTCCGACTACGGAACCAAAACAAAAGAAGAACCCCAAATGCGACAAGGTCCCCGATCGACCCCAACTGGGCTCCACTACTGATCGACTAGAACGAAACAACATGAAGGACAAGATCTTCAACGAGCTCCTCCTTGAGCTTGGTTGCGTCACCTGCTCGGTTCAACGGCACCTGCAAACTGGTTTTGGAAGTATCTGTGAGTCACAGGGACTCTGCAATCTCGCACCCTTGCGATCAAGACTATTTAAGCTTATAGGTAGGGTAAGAGGTATGAGGTGGAGCTGCAGCAAGCGACTAGCATATTTGGTGGCTAACATACGCAAATGAGAGCGAGAAGAGAAGGAAAAAGCACGGTCGAACAACTATGATCAAGAAGTGATCCTAGAACAACCTACGTCAAGCATAACTCCAACACCGTGTTCACTTCCTGGACTCCGCCGAGAAGAGACCATCACGGTTACACACGCGGTTGATGTATTTTAATTAAGATCAACTTCAGGTTTTCTACAACCGGACATTAACAAATTCCCATCTGCCCATAACCGCGGGCACGGCTTTCGAAAGTTCAAATCCCTGCAGGGGTGTCCCAACTTAGCCCATCACAAGCTCTCACGGTCAACGAAGGATATTCCTTCTAGCGGGAAGACCCGATCAGACTCGGAATCCCGGTTACAAGACATTTCGACAATGGTAAAACAAGACCAGCAAAGCCACCCAGATGTGCCGACAAATCCCGATAGGAGCTGCACATATCTCGTTCTCAGGGCACACCGGATGAGCCAGACATCGGGTGGGCCAGCCCAGAGTTGCCCCTGGTAGCTCCGGACATCGCTCAGTTTGGACCAACACTCAGAGGAGCACTGGCCCGGGGGTTTAATAAAGATGACCCTTGGGCAGGCTACCCAAGGGAAAGAAAATGCTAGGTGGCGAATGGTAAAACCAATGTTGGGCCTTGCTGGAAGAGTTTTATTCAAAGTGAACTGTCAAGGGGTTCCCATTATACCCAACCGCGTAAGGAACGCAAAATCCGGGAACATAACACCGATATGACGGAAACTAGGGTGGCAAGAGTGGAACAAAACACCAGGCATAAGGCCGAGCCTTCCACCCTTTACCAAGTATATAGATGCATTAAATAAATAAGAGATATTGTGATATCCCAACAAATAAACATGTTCCAACAAGGAACAACATCGCCATGTTCCAACAAGCAACAAACTTCAATCTTCACCTGCAACTAACAACGCTATAAGAGGGGCTGAGCAAAGCGGTAACATAGCCAAACAACGGTTTGCTAGGACAAGGTGGGTTAGAGGCTTGGTTCAACAATATGGGAGGCAGGATAAGCAAGTGGTAGGTATCGCAGCATAGGCATAGCAAAAGAGCGAGCAGCTAGCAAGCAAAGATAGAAGTGATTTCGAGGGTATGATCATCTTGCCTGAAATCCCGCAAGGAAGAAGAACGAGTCCATGAAGAAGACAAACGGACGTAGTCGAACGGGTCCTCACAAACGCGACGTTACCGGAATGAAGAAGTACACCGGAAAGAAAGCAAACAACATAGTAAACAACCAACACATGATCATGGCATGATGCACAACCAAGTATGATGTATGTCCGGTTTAATGATACATGGCATGGCAAAGTGCACAAGCAATCCTACGAATTAAGTGGAGCTCAATATGCATCGGGATGCATATTGACAAAACACCACATTCCATTATTTAGTTCGATCTCGTTTAAGTACCCAACAAGATTAAATGTTGTTAGCATGGCAAGAGGTGAAGCATAAAGAAACTATCTATCTAGGCAAGTTTAAATGAGGCCGGAACAACAAACAACAAGTCTGGAAGAATCCTCATGTGCATATTTTTGGTTATGGTACTGTTCTACGCTAAACACAATTTTAGGGTTGTTAAACATGCAAAGAAGGTCACCATGTTAAACTAGGCATTTTTCTACCCCATTTACATATAAATATTAATAAATTCCGAGTTACGGTTATGTAGTTATGAATTAAAGCATTTTAGCAAGTTATTTAAGAAAATTTAAACAAACAGCATCTTAAATATTTTAAACATAGATGAAAGTTGCATATTATTAAACTAGATGAAATTCTAAGCAAGTTTCATATTAAGTTTGTTTTAATCCGATGCACGGTTTGTGAGTTATTATATGCATGTTGTCTAGGGACTAAACTGTAAACTGGCAGTTTTCTGGAAAAATAGGAAAAATCGCTGATAGAAAAAAAACAGACGCGGGCCGAAACTGTTAGCCCATCAGAAGGAAAAAAACACTGGGTGGCCTCACCATGGGCTTCGGCCCAGTCAGAGGAGGCGGCTGGCAGGCTGGATCGAACGAGGTGGAAGGCCGGCCTCGCTGCGTGCCTGGCGCGTAGCACTTGAGCGGGGCGCGGTCAACGCTCGAGCAGAGCGGGCGTCCTATTTCTCGACAAGAAGCAGAGCCGCCGTGGCGCGGTTGCGGGCACAGGGAGACGCAGCTCCGGCGGGCAGGGGCCGGTGTCGTGGCGGCGGAGCGGCGCGAAATATGGGCGGGGGTCGAGGTAGAGGCGGCGGAGAGGTTCCCTGGCTCTAGGCCCTCGCTCGGGGGTTAGCTGGAGGCACGGCGGGCAAGCACGGCTCGATCCCGAACTGCTGCTTGCAGCAGGGTAGGCAAAGGCTGAAGGCGAGGAACTTGGACGACGACGACGGATTTGGCGCGCAGAGGAGGCCAGCGGGAGGAAGAGCAGCTCGGGCGCGCTCGGAGTCGCCGACAACGAGCGCCATGGGGTTCGGCTACGGCCCTGTGGTGGCGCGTTCCGGCGATGACGGCCGGAGCAGAGGAGTCGAGGCCGCTGCGGGACTTGAGGAGCTCGGCAAGGGGCTCAGCCATCCATGGCGGCTCCTGGTTGTCTCCTGGTCAGAGTGAAAAGGAGAGATGATAGACGGAGGGGAAGATGAACAGGAGGACAGGAAGAGGAGGCGAGGTGACAGCGACCTGTTGGGTAGAAGACGACGGCGGGTCCAGCAGAGCTAGGACCTCGAGGTGGAGCCGCACGAGGTGGCTCGGGAGGCCCTCTCCATGGGTGCTCGGGCGAAGAAGCTTCGGTGGCGAGGCAGATCAGCCGAGGAGACGGGCGCGCGAGGAGGAGCTCGGGCAGGGGATCCAGGGGCGCTGTCCTGTTGGATCTCGAGGGAGGCAGCGGATCGATGGGTTGGCCGCTGACTGAAATCGAAGGGGAGCAAAGGCTGACGCTGGTTCGCAGAACGAGGGGGCTAGTGGATCGGATCTGGGAGGATCCCAAGGTGGATGAGGGAGGCTGTAGGTGGCGGCGGTTAGAGGGGACAAAAGTCCTAGAATTTAGGGTTAGGGGCTATTTATAGCATGTAGATGAAAGGAGAGGGATGATCTAGTCCCTCCGATTGAAATCAGACGGTCTGAGAAAAATAGGTAGGGAGCCCAATTAAGAAAACAGTGATATTTTGTAGATGTTTGGGGATGATCCGGACACAACGGTGACGACTGCCCGGGTCGGGTCCGGGACAATTTTCGGACGCGCGCGAGGAGGGCCGCGGGCTAGCGAGAGAGGTTAGGTTGGACCTGGCGGTAGGTAGTGGGCTGTGCAGACGGTCTCGAACTGAGAGAAGAGAAGAGAGGGAGGCCCGACGACTGTTTCTGGAGACCGAAAACGTCCGACGTTAGACCGGCTATATTGCCGCTATAGTTATCCGTTGGGGCATCAAACGATCTCCGAATGCGATGAAACTTGACAGGCGGTCTATCTACACTATAATAAGACCACACGTCAACTCTCATCCCATTCCAAGAATATTTTCCGGTCACTTATAAAAATACTATTTCAGACATGCCGCGGGCGCGTGCAAGTGTGTCTGGGCTCAGAACGGACAACGGACGAAACGAGGAGACCGGGACGGATGCAAGTTTTGAAAACATAATGATGCAATGCACATGATGACATGGCAAGATGCAACACGCAAGCGAATGACATGACAACAACAGCGAATAACTGGCACACACCTGGCACATCGGTCTCGGGGCGTTACATTCTCCCTCGGTGCTGAGGGTATGTACCATTAGCTATGTGTTTGATCTCTCTCTCTCATGTTCTTGAGGTGATACGATCTTGATGTATTGCGATCTCTGCTATTATATTTGGATCCTATGATGTTTCTTCCCCCTTCTACTCTCTTGTAATGGATTGAGTTTTCCCTTTCAAGTTATCTTATAGGATTGAGTCTTCAAAGATTTGAGAACACTTGATGTATGTCTTGCTGTGCGTATCTGTGGTGACAATGGGATACCACTTGATTCACTTGATGTATGTTTTGGTGATCAACTTGCGGGTTCCGCCCATGAACCTATGCATAGGGGTTGGCACACGTTTTCGTCGTGATTCTCCGGTAGGAACTTTGGTGCACTCTTTGAGGTCCTATGTGTTGGTTGAATAGATGAATCTGAGATTGTGTGATGTATATTGTATAATCATACCCACGGATACTTGAGGTGACATTGGAGTATCTAGGTGACATTAGGGTTTTGGTTGATTTGTGTCTTAAGGTGTTATTCTAATACGAACTCTAGGGTTGTTTGTGACACTTATAGGAATAGCCCAACGGATTGATTGGAAAGAATAACTTTGAGGTGGTTTCTTACCCTACCATAATCTCTTCGTTTGTTCTTTGCTATTAGTGACTTTGGAGTGACTCTTTGTTGCATGTTGAGGGATAGTTATGTGATCCAATTATGTTATTATTGTTGAGAGAACTTGCACTAGTGAAAGTATGAACCCTAGGCCTTGTTTCCACACATTGCAATACCGTTTACTCTCACTTTTATCATTAATTATCTTTCTGATTTTGTATTTTCAGATTATAAAAACCTATATCTACTATCCATATACCACTTGTATCACCATCTCTTCGCCGAACTAGTGCACCTATACAATTGACCATTGTATTGGGTGTGTTGGGGACACAAGATACTCTTTGTTATTTGGTTGCAGGGTTGCTTGAGAGAGAACATCTTCATCCTACGCCTCCTACGGATTGATAAACCTTAGGTCATCCACTTGAGGGAAATTTGCTACTGTCCTACAAACCTCTGCACTTGGAGGCTCAACAACGTCTACAATAAGAAGGTTGTGTAGTAGACATTGCTGGGGAGGTTAGCGCTTGAAGGTATATCTTTAAATCTTGCAATTGAGTCTTTTAGTTTCTTGTTTTATCACTAGTTTAGTTTATAAAAGAAAATTACAAAAAAATGGAATTGAGTTTACCTCATACGCTTCATCTTTTTAATATCTTTCGTGAGTATGATGGAAAAGAAAATTGTGCTCAAATACTAGAAGAAGAATTACATATAATGCTTGGCATAAAATATGTGAATGATGAGCATGATTGCAATGTTGTTAGTACAAATTCTTTGAATATCCATGATACTAATGATGATTGCACTACTTATGATGAAAATGTCTCCTATAAACATGTAAATTTTTGTGGAGTGCATTGGGTTTGCAAGTACACACCAAATAGGGAAGATAGATATTGCAAGAGGCATAAGAACTTAGAAACTAAATTGTTGCAAGAAAGGCTAGATGATTGTGCTGAAAATTTAAATTTTCTTTGTCGTACTTGTGGCCTTTGCAATGAAAGTGGTCATTTAGCTATCCGATGAAAATTGTTTCATGATCTAATCGTGTCGAAAAATTGTGATGAGTTGATTTCCCTTACACATTATAATGAACTTATCTTGCTTATGGGTTGCGAAGAATGAAACATATAACTGGGCATCTTCCAGAATTTGCCCGTTATAAACTTCTTGGTTTTGATCTAGAGGACATTTATATGTATTGTGAGGTGAATTGTATTGAAAATCCTTATATTGCCAACTACATAAAGAAAAGAAAACAAATAGAAGATGAAGAGAATACTAATGAAAGGGAAGAGACTTCCCAATACCCTCCTATTATTTCTTATGATGAATCAGGTAACGAGGAGGAGCCTCCTATTCCACCAATCTCATTAATAAGGAGCTCAAAAAAGAGGATTGAATCCACACATGATGTGGTGAAGAAGAAGAAAAGAAAAAGGAAGAGAGGTAAAAAGATTTCTCTCCCAAATAATGCTGCTCCTATTACTATTGTGCCTCATGAAAATATAATTGTGGAAGATAATGATACTTCTTATGATCTTGAAAATCTTTTTGGCACTTGCTTGGAAGAATATGATAATTGCTATACTATTGGTGCTATTCATACTGTTAATGATTAGAGTGATTATGCTTATGATATGAAAAGGCCCAAGCTTGGAGATGCTATGTTTGATGAAGATGATGTTTTTGAGAATATATTTGCTGCAATTAATGTTTGTCCCAAGCTTGGGGATGCTACGTTTAATGAAGATGATATTTTTAGTCTCCCAAGTTTTGATTTGCAAATTTATAATGATGATAGCATGCCTCCTACTTATGATGATTATTGTGATGATACTTATGCTATAAAAAGTAGTGATTATATTTATAAAACTTGTCATGATTATGGTTACCCCTTTTTTGAACATTACTCTTTTAATGTGGAAACAATTTATAGTATTCAAGTCTCTTATGATACTCCCACTATCCCGAATGAGAAGAATTTTGCTTATGTGGAGAGTAATAAAATTTCTATGCTTGTAGAGCATGAAAAGAATGCTTTGGGTGATGGTTATATTTTTGAATTCATTCATGATTCTACTGAAAATTATTATGAGGGAGGAACGTATGCTTGTAGGAATTGCAATAATATCAAGTTTCATCTCTATGTGCTTAAAGTTTTGATGTTATGCTTGTTTTACCTTCCTACGCAAGTTGATTATTGTTCCCACAAGTTGTTTGATAACAAAATCCCTATGCATAGGGAGTGGGCTAGACTTAAATGTGCTAGTAATATTCTTCATGATGATCTCTTTATGTTTCAATTCTAATCTTTTATGTCAGCATCATTGAAATCATCATGCCTAGCTAGGGGCGTCAAACGATAGCGCTTGTTGGGAGACAACCCAATTTCATTTTTGTTCCTTGATTTTTTTTCATGTTTAGTAATAAATAATTTATCTAGTCTCTGTTATTATTGAGTTTTTATATTTTAATTAGTGTTTGTGCCAAGTAGAACCGTTGTGAAAACATGGGGAAAGTCTTGTTGATCATGCTGTAAAAAACAGAAACTTTAGCGCTCACGCGATTTGTTGCCATTTTTTATTGGAGAGTGATATTTAGTTAATTCTTTTTCAGATGATTAATAGATAAATTAATCACGTACATAAATTTATTTTAGAATTTTTGGGGTTCCAGATCTTGCGCTAGCTACAGATTACTACAGACTGTTCTGTTTTTGACAGATTCTGTTTTTCGTGTGTTGTTTGCTTATTTTGATGAATCTATGGCTAGTAAAATAGTTTATAAACCATAGAGAAGATGGAATACAGTAGGTTTAACACCAATATAAATCAATAATGAGTTCATTACAGTACCTTGAAGTGGTGTTTTGTTTTCTTTCGCTAACGGAGCTTACGAGTTTTCTGTTAAGTTTTGTGTTGTGAAGTTTTCAAGTTTTGGGTGAAGATTCAATGGACTATGGAATAAGGAGTGGAAACAGCCTAAGCTTGGGGATTCCCAAGGCACCCCAAGGTAATATTCAAGGACAACCAAAAGCCTAAGCTTGGGGATGCCCCGGAAGGCATCCCCTCTTTCGTCTTCGTTCATCGGCAACTTTACTTGGAGCTATATTTTTATTTACCACGTGATATATGTTTTGCTTGGAGCGTCATTTTATTTTATTTAGTTTTGATTGCTTTTTGAATAAAATACCAAGATCTTGAATTCTTAAGTGTTAGAGATTCTTCATATAGTTGCATAATTATTCGACTACTCATTGATCTTCACTTATATCTTTCGGAGTAGTTTGTTGTTGCTCTAGCGCTTCACTTATATCTTTTTTGATCACAGTGGTGGTTTTGTTTTATAGAAATAGATGAATGCTCATGCTTCACTTATATCATTTTGAGAGTCTTTAGAACAGCATGGTAATTTCCTTTGGTTATGAAATTAGTCCTAATATGATGGGCATCCAAGAGGGATATAATAAAAACTTTCATATGAAGTGCATTGAATACTAAGAGAAGTTTGATACTTGATAATTGTTTTGAGATATGGAGATGGTGATATTAGAGTCATGCTAGTTGAGTAGTTGTGAATTTTAGAAATACTTGTGTTGAAGTTTGTGATTCCCGTAGCATGCACGTATGGTGAACCGTTATGTGATGAAGTCGGAGCATGATTTATTTATTGACTGTCTTCCTTATGAGTGGCGGTCAGGGACGAGCGATGGCCTTTTCCTACCAATCTATCCCCCTAGGAGCATGCGTGTAGTACTTTGTTTCGATAACTAAAAGATTTTTGCAATAAGTATGTGAGTTCTTTATGACTAATGTTGAGTCCATGGATTATACGCACTCTCACCCTTCCACCATTGCTAGCCTCTCTAGTACCGCGCAACTTTCGCTGGTACCATAAACCCACCATATATCTTCCTCAAAAAAGCCACCATACCTACCTACCATGGCATTTCCATAGCCATTCCGAGATATATTGCCATGCAACTTTCCACCGTTCCGTTTACTATGACACGCTCCATCATTGTCATATTGCTTGCATGATCATGTAGTTGACATCGTATTTGTGGCAAAGCCACCGTTCATAATTCTTCATACATGTCACTCATGAGTCATTGCACATCCCGGTACACCGCCGGAGGCATACATATAGAGTCATATTTTGTTCTAAGTATCGAGTTGTAATTCTTGAGTTGTAAGTAAATAAAAGTGTGATGATCATCATTATTAGAGCATTGTCCCAGTGAGGAAAGGATGATGGAGACTATGATCCCCCCATAAGTCGGGATGAGACTCCGGACGAAAAAAAGAGGCCATAAAAAAAGAGAAAAGGCCCAAATAAAAAATGAGAGAAAAAGAGAGAAGGGGTAATGCTACTATCCTTTTACCACACATCTGCTTCAAAGTAGCACCATGATCTTCATGATAGAGAGTCTCCTATGTTGTCACTTTCATATACTAGTGGGAATCTTTCATTATAGAACTTGGCTTGTATATTCCAATATTGGGCTTCCTCAAAATGCCCTAGGTCTTCATGAGCAAGCAAGTTGGATGCACACCCATTAGTTTCTTTTTGAGCTTTCATACACTTATAGCTCTAGTGCATCCGTTGCATGGCAATCCCTACTCACTCACATTGATATCTATTGATGGGCATCTCCATAGCCCGTTGATACGCCTAGTTGATGTGAGACTATCTTCTCCTTTTTGTCTTCTCCACAACCACCATTCTATTCCACCTATAGTGCTATGTCCATGGCTCACGCTCATGTATTGCGTGAAGACTAAAAAAGTTTGAGAACATCAAAAGTATGAAACAATTGCTTGGCTTGTCATCGGGGCTGTGCATGATTTAAATATTTTGTGTGGTGAAGATGGAGCATAGCCAGACTATATGATTTTGTAGGGATAGCTTTCTTTGGCCATGTTATTTTGAGATGACATGATTACTTTGTTAGTATGCTTGAAGTATTATTATTTTTATGTCAATATTAAACTTTTGTCATGAATCTTATGGATCTGAATATTCTTGCCACAATAAAGAGAACTACATGGATAAATATGTTAGGTAGCATTCCACATCAAAAAATCTGTTTTTATCATTTACCTACTCGAGGACGAGCAGGAATTAAGCTTGGGGATGCTGATATGTCTCCAACGTATCTATAATTTTTTATTGTTCCATGCTATTATATTATCAACTTTGGATGTTTTATATGCTATTTTATATGATTTTTGGGACTAACCTATTAACCCAGAGCCCAGTGCCAGTTTCTGTTTTTTTCCTTGTTTTAGAGTATCGCAGAAAAGGAAAATCAAACGGAGTCCAATTGACTTGAAACTTCACGGAACTTATTTTTGGAAGGAAAGCAACCCGGGAGACTTGGAGTCCATGTAAGGGAAGCAACGAGGAAGCCACGAGGCAGGGGGGCGCACGCTCCACCCTCATGGGCCCCTCGTGGCTCCCCTGATGTATTTCTTCCGCCTATATATCTCCATATACCCTAAAAACTTCGGGGAGCACAATAGATCGGGAGTTCCACCGCCAGAAGCCTCTATAGCCACCGAAAGCAAATCTAGACCCGTTCCGGCACCCTGCCAAAGGGGGCAATCCCTCTCCGGTGGCCATCTTCATCATCCCGGTGCTCTCCATGACAAGGAGGGAGTAGTTCTCCCCTCGGTGCTGAGGGTATGTACCATTAGCTATGTGTTTGATCAGAGAGAGAGAGAGCACAAGAACTCCACTATGCTAGAACTACATAACGCTCGAAACGATAATATAAACCTAGGATACTATAAAGAAGGGGGGAGATGAGAGAACATTACCTAATTCAAAAGGGAAACTTCAATAGAATAGCCTAACTCAGAAATTTCTAAACTCTTGTGAACTACATACAGAACGGCACGCATAGACACCACTGTTACCCTATGGTGCACTAAGTGAACTACATACAAAACCACTAGTTGAACGCCCAAGGCGGGTACTTGGATACGTATACCCAACCGTGTGCAAAAGCAGCACTAAGAGGCCATCCTTGAAACCCCGTGAGAAACTCCAGGATACACAACCAACTTATCTACTTAGACTCTGACACACCGCGTATAGCATATTAGTGTGGGTGCCTATGAACTCCACTGTAACCTCATAGATCCACTGTAATCCCAAAACCAACTAAACACAGAATAGTTGTTATTCTAGTACGAACTCTAGGGCTGTTTGTGACACTTATAGGAATAGCAACGGATTGATTGGAAAGAATAACTTTGAGGTGGTTCCATACCCTACCATAATCTCTTCGTTTGTTCTCCGCTATTAGTGACTTTGGAGTGACTCTTTGTTGCATGTTGAGGGATAGTTATGTGATCCAATTATGTTATTTATGTTGAGAGAACTTGCACTAGTGAAAGTATGAACCCTAGGCCTTGTTTCCACACATTGCAATATTGTTTACGCTCACTTTTATCATTAATTATCTTGCTGATTTTATATTTTCAGATTATAAAAACATATATCTACTATCCATATACCACTTGTATCACCATCTCTTCGCTGAACTAGTGCCACCTATACAATTTACCATTGTATTGGGTGTGTTGGGGACACAAGAGACTCTTTGTTATTTGGTTGCAGGGTTGCTTGAGAGAGACCATCTTCATCCTACGCCTCCTACGGATTGATAAACCTTAGGTCATCCACTTGAGGGAAATTTGGTACTGTCCTACAAACCTATGCACTTGGAGGCCCAACAACGTCTACAAGAAGAAGGTTGTGTAGTAGACATCAGCAAGCAGGGTGACTTGGAAAGAGTCGGCCGGTTGCAGACGAGTAGACAGTACAAAGACACCGAGCATGTGGCCAGACAGACGGTGCTGAGTAGGTCCATACGATTACAGATCTACTCCAAGAGAACATTGGGGAGGGAATTCCAATCGCGGCTTTGCGTGTCAATCGGTTCTGCCATTGGGGTTTTCGGTGCCTTCGAGCCAGTGGGGAAGTGGATTTGGGCGGGCGAGCGAAGAAGCTTCTCCTCGTGTGGCCGACCAGTGAGCGGGGGGATATGGTACGCCCGAGCTACCAAGGAAGATAGCGCGGGCGGGCGAGCAGTAAGCGGGGGGAAATGGTGTGCGGCTGACGATGGGGAAGAGAGGATTAAGAAGAAGAGAGGAGGAAGAAGAGTGCAAGACGGGGAAGAAAGTGCATTAAATCTCAATTCTACTACTACTACTACTACCAGGATATACCGTCCATCGGAGTGTAAATAGTTACACCGATGACATGTGGGTCTACCACAAGAGGGCCCATATGTTAGTTAATGGAGGACAGAAGCGTGCTCTACTGGCAAACATGATGGCAGTACTGGGTAAGGCTAATTTAGTAACACCAACACGCTAGTTCAGCTTATTAATTAAGTGTCCCATCTGCTGCAGCGTGTATTGTCACTTCACTGCGAAGACTACTTGAATAGTTCTCTCTGACCGAGATGGAGAATAATGGATCGCGAATACTTCCTTTCTACATTATCCATATGCCTCTATGCTCACTTCACTCATTTTGCTCCGTACGAAGTCACTTGTTGAAATCTCTAGAAATACAAATACTCTGTATTTGGGAACAGAGGGAGGATTTTACTCCGTATTTGGGAACAGAGGGAGTATCACCATATGGAGGGAATAGAGGAAGCTTGAATATGAACATGTCAATGGGAGGGGGTAAGCCCCATGCATGCATGCAACATGCAACACTCACACGTACACATGGACGCACACAACACTCACGCATGCATGCGGCACACAGCACACGACGCAACACACACGCTCATGCTCAAGTGCTCAACCTACTCCCTACGTCCGTGAAAGACTATACATTTAGAGATTTACACATTGACCAGGGCATAATTAACGCCCAAAAGTAGGAGACTTATGTGTGCATGCGACCATTGAGAGAAGAAGTTTAAATGAAGGTCGTTGCATGCTATAATTAAGGATAGACATGTAGCCTATACCTAGAGCAAAAGCTAGTACATTAGTCAATCAATATTGATTTAGATTAAAGGCTAAGTGCATTGGAAGTGTAGATGTACTACACTCTTTGTTTTTTAGCCGATGTACACTCTTTGTTGGAAGACCGAGGGAGTACATGTGCATGCACTCACATACACAGCGAGGGTGGTTCGTGCGCAAGGGCTGGACTCCTGTCGCGCCTGCATAAAGTTTTGTTTAACTGGTTTCTTTGCTCTGCCAACTGACAGGTGGGACCCAGAAACCAGGTGACAATTTAACCAGTCAACAAAGTGCCACGTCGACTATGTGGCCGATCAGTAGGGTGCAGTACGGTGCTCTACGATGAGCTAGGGATCGTATAATCACCGCAAAACTATATATAGTGACCGTAAAGAGAGTATTGTTACATACGTTGACCTCTAGTGTATTTTTCTCGTTTCAAGTTAAGCCATATTAAGCAGAAAGGACGCAGTATGGACTAGTACTAGTACTGCTTTGATGTGTCCCGTCAACTCGCCGAACGAGGAGAAGCTTGCTTACTACGCCTCTACCTCACCCATGCGCGCGGTGGTTCGCAGGACGAGGAGAGGGTTTTGACTACAGCGCCCTCTCCCTCTCCCTCTCCCTCTCCCTCGCCCTCTCCCTCGCGGTGGATGTGCAGCAGTTCAATCGGTGTCAGATTGCCAGAAGCATATTGTAATGTAGTATCATCATTGTTGGACCTTCTGAAGAGACGAAGAGCCAAGTGCAAGGTTCACACGAGTATGAACTGTTGAACCTCCCAAAGAGGCAAAGAGCCAAGCGCAAGGTTTTATAAGAGTTGTCGTCCTAGTAGGAGTGTACTACAACTATAGAGAACGATGCTAATGTATGATGCCACCACGTCACGTATATCCAAAGTTGTGCCACCTTTTTTTCTCAAAGAGCATGTTGGAGCCTGTGCAACAACCACACAGGTTGCATGTACACATAACACATTTACTAGTAATAAATTATAAAGGACAAATGCTAGTATGCCACACAAGTTCATCTCCAATTCATGTGATAAATTTGTGCACGACTAGTCTACATATATTTACAGCGCTACCGTTCACAATTTACCGTACTCCACTTACACGTTATAGATGGGCTACATGTCCTCCTCCGGGTTCTAGTCCCAGGTGTTCTTCATGGATGGCACGATCCATAGCGGTGGGCAACGGGAATCATTGTCATAGCTTTCTAGTCCGGTGCCACACGATGGAGACTCATCCAAGCTGAAGCGTCATAAATCAGGGATAGCGTGTCCCAGCATGTCGTTCATTCGGCGGTGCGCACTGAAGACACAACCATGCTTCATGAACGGCAGGCCTTCTGTTTCATGCACGGAAGGTGGCATCCGCTTCACAATGGGGTAGCTGTCCCCAATGAAAAGTGAGTACTCTCCAAGAGTGTTCCTCGGCACCCACGTAGCATCATGGGGGTCGAACTCAGCGTCGTTCATCTGGTACACGCGGCATCTCAGATCTGCACACATGGTGATGTACATAGTCAAGGTCCATGCATAATATTGTTGTGCTCAAATATGGCGGTCAGTAATACTGTGCAGCAAATAGTACTACTCAGGTATAGAGGAAGTAAAATAACCGGCTTATTATATATAGCCACTCTTGGCTACATGGATGAGATAGTAAGACATGGAAAAACAAAAATGGTGGCAGCTAGTGGGTTCAAGTCTTCAAGGGCCTAGCTAGCTATACGCATCCTCCAAGGTAAAAAGTACTCCTGCTAGTACGTAAGTAGAGTACTAGTACAACAATGAATGAGAAGGCGAGAGGGTTAAAAAATGGAATACCTGGGTAGATGGTGACGGTCCGATCATGGTAGATTGTGTGACCATGTTGCACATCAGTGGTACCATGGGTAACAACTGCTAAGATAGTTGATCCCAATATGCCAAAGTCAGCTACAAGGTTCCAGGTTCGACCGAATCGCGGATGCAAATGCACATCCAGGATCGGCGATCTTATTTTAATCGCGGGATGACTGGTCCCTGCAAAATAATGGAGTACCGTTAGGGCTGCAAATGATGGTTTGTGCATTCCGTTTGTAATCTCCTGTACCGTAGGATGGCAACCAGATGAAACAAGTCCCCTGGCCTGTCACCGCGAAGATGCGGCCTAGATGGCGCACGGCGTCTTCGAACGTGTAGGGGTACAAATCTGCCACCGCCAACATGCGCCAGCCTCTGCCGTTATTGCCTCTTGCATTGATGGCAATCGTTATGTCGAACACCGCGATGAGATAGTAATCGTCGTAGCCGCGTCGCTTTGTCGGTGGGTCCGCAATTGCTATCTTCTTCAATCTCATGTAGGCATCATCATACATATTCAAGCCCAGCCACTCCGGAAGGCCGATCCCAATGGTGGAGAAGGGATCTACCGGAACGGCCGCACTGATGTGGATGTTGTGCAAAATGATGGTGGTATCCGGCCGGAGGTATGCAAGCCAATCTTCGTTGGCACCGACCCAGACCTATACATAAGATGATGGGCAGCAGAGAAATTATGGGATGGAAATGGAATAACTAAGTAGTACATGATCAAACTCCATTACTGACCTACTCATCAGACAAAATTCGACTACCTCTCAACATCAGCAACTCTAGCAAAGTCAACGTGCAACCATGACCAGGGAGCGGTGGACTATTCGAAGGATTGTCCCATAGAATAACCTTCTCCTCGAGGACGCATGGAAGACCAACAAGCATGGCCTTTTCCCAAGCCTTTTTAAGCACCGTCTTGAAAAAGTTGGTGCAGGAAGCACCGAGTCTTGCGGCGGTGAGGACGTCGGAGTGGCGTGCGATTTCTCCCAAAGGATCGTCGTCCAAGGTCTCCCAGCCCCGACAAGGAGGAGAACCGCCTGGCAAATCCATGGGAGCAGCGACGAACTGCCTTCTCTTCGGGGGGAGGGGAACTGGCGAGGAGGATATAAGAGCGTAGTAACTGCAGGGCCTCGTCCCTTCCAACTGTAGATCATTCCTTAGCGAAGGGGTGAGGCTATTATTTACTACTAGTACTAGCATTATGGGACGTTATGGGATTGCATTATACTATAAATAATAGCACTAGTATGAAGTTTTTGGCACTAGCTAGTAGTTTTTGGCATGGATTAAGAAATTTTGGGTATGTTTTTGCTATTTTTTGTACACGCCAACTAGTGTCAAAAAACGTCTTACATTATGTGATGGAGGAGTACGTACTCGTACTGTAGTAGTACTAGTACTACTTTCTCAACTAGTAGTGCGATGTACTGTACTTCTAGTATAGTGCACCAGTTTTGAACTCTTGAATCTCAGGGCCAAGGAGCTACAGTTGGAAGTGGAGGGTACTATTGTTCTCTACAACCATCGCTGTACTATCAATGCAGGGAAAGTACACCTACGTAGTGGCCTAGTGGGTACTCTCGGTGCTCTATTCAGCCGCTCCTCTCACGTAGCTGGCCTACTAGCCGCTCCTCTCATGCACACACTAGCAGCCTGTTTATCAGCGATGGTTACTGTGGGGGAAGAACATTTGAGTTATTTGATACAGCGAGACTAGGTTTTCGCTTCCATTTGTGGAGGTGTAATGGATCTCGTCGAACTTTGTTAGTAGTTCCTTCTTTATGAATGAGATGAAGCAAAGCTTTTGCCTCCGTTTCAAAAAAACACGTCAAGAGGAATTTATTTTATAGTAGAGCCGATAATGGAGTGAAGTCCATGCGTGCAACGCCACAAGCTACAGAATAGTAGTAGAGCACTTTATGTACAGAGCCATATTGCACAGTTCCCAATGCCCCGCCAGGCTTTTCCGGCTCCTCGGGCTTAATTGGGAGGCACTAGTTTAAATATGCTACTAGCTGATGAGGAAGCTACAAGCAAGGTGCGGCTAGGGCGAGCACGCGAGCCACGAGATGCTGGAAACGAAATCCCGTTCACGTGGCTAGGCTATCCAGTGCACCCAGATTGTGGTGCCGCATGTCCGTTTGACTTCAAAACTCAAACTACTCATGTAAACTATTGGTTCACAGCGAAGTTACTATTTAAAAAAAAGACCGCCGTGTGTTCGGCCGGGATCGAACCCACAAAATGAGGTATATACTCCAGCGACCACTAGTAGTATTCGTTGGAGTACAACGCAACCTAGAATCGCCTTTTGTCACTAGTAGTACATTCTTCCTTACAAGAAACCCCTAATAAGGCAAGAAACCATTAATAATGCCAAGAAACTACTACCACTTTCATCCGTGACAGACTTAATATAAGACAACATTATCAACCATTGTACATGCTCTTACCAACCAGCCCTACCAAGAAACGACTACTCTACAAAGTGTCGTTATAGGCACGTTTCAACCCATGGCCCTGTTTGGATACATTTGTTGTCAATCTAACCCTGCCATCCAAACACAACTTTGGTTAGAGTTAGCTCAGGGTTAGAATCTAACTCTAACCTCTGACTTAGAGTATCCAAACAGGGCCCATGTCGCCCATTAAGTCAACGCCTTCTATTCGACCGGTTGTTATGACTTGTGGGACCTACATGTCAGTCTACACAAAAATCCCCGAGTGACCACCTACCTCCGGCCCGTCCACCTAGTCATCCTCGGCCATGGGACGTAGCTACCGCCGCCGGCAGAAGGCGAGGTCAAAACCGTCGGCGGTGCAGAACCCATCTTGCAGCAGCCCGGATGCCAGCTCCGTCCGGCGCTCGCGGGCGCTAGGTAGCCAAGATAGCTCCGTCCAGCTACTTGTCTGCAAGGTTTGCTAGCTAGATTGGCACGGCGACGCGGCGGCTTGCTCGCGCGCGCCGCGCTAAGGCCAGCCATCTGGCTCGTGCGAAGGCCAACGCGGCGGCTTGCTCGCTTGTGAGTCACGCTCGGGCTAGCCTGCCAACCCGTGCGGAGGCCAGCGCGGCATCCGGCCCGTCCGGCGGAGCGGCGGCCAACTCGCTCATCACCGGCGCCACCGACGAACATGCATTAGTACTGTTTGAAGTAATGTTCAGGAAAAATAATGATTTGAGGGGGTATAACAGGTAGATGGTCAGATGTGGATCCCTCGTGTCAACGCTCAAACAAAATGTGTTGGTTTAAGCTGCCTCATCAACACGGACGTGTGGGCCAACCCTATCATAAATGGGTTTAAACCGAACCTACGGGACGTCTAGGTAGTTTTTGGCAAAGGATTAAGATATGCTGCGAAGTGCCTCTAATACTAGCTCTCACAATCCGCGATACCCACAGGCCGGAACGCCCAACGCCTCTTCCCAGAAATACTACCCAGTAGTTGCTTTTCTAGGAGGCGGCGCACAAGCGAAACGCACGCTTGCGAGAATAACGGTACGTTACGATATTTAGGTGAAACGGAGGGAAGTACATAAGGTGAGATAGGCTTTTCGGCGCTCGGTATTTAAGTAGTTACCATTTACTTCCTAGTATCCTTAATTTGCTCTTTCTTTGTCCACATATTATCACCTTCCTCTTCTCTCGAGGTGGATATGGAAAGTGATAAGGTAATAGGTCGGGCGTATCTGGACTAAAGGAGTCCCTAGTCGGAAATAAATCTACCACCACCAAGATACGCTAATATGTGTAAGTAGGAGTGAAAGTTAAGCTTTGGAACCGCAATAAGCAAGGCTAGTTAAATGGGCTGCGGCTCATACCGTGGCCAGGCCTCCCCTCTCTTCCTATTAAGACAGGTGTGAGAGCGGGGGCAACCTCAAAGCACAACAGTTTTCTTAAGCCGTTTGCGGTGCCCCCTCTTCTCACAGTGTTCTTACTCTCGGTCATTGGCATATGTGGTATCTAGTGCTTCAGACGAGAGAGTGACAACGGCAGATAGAGTTCACATATACAGAGTCGACTAATAATCTTGATGGAAAACTAAGAAACATGAAATACTAGAAAAAAGTGGCACATGTTGGAAATACAACACCAATGGTTCTGCATGTCCGATGCATTACAAAACACGTCACGCGCTCGCAGAACGTAATCAATCACACTATAATTACACTTAGCGTATCTAGCACGCAAATCGACGTGAGACGCAATCGGAGCTGAAAAAAGCGACCAGTAACTATATAGTAGGATGCCTATGAGGCACGTTCTGGATATACTGAATTCGCGGACTTAAGATGAGCTAAAATAAACGTTTCAAGCTTTACCAAATCGAATAACGAGAGCGTATGAAGTTCCTGAAACTGGCTTGCGTGAGGTCTTTAGCGGATAGAGTGACGAGGTGGGACGTGGTGGTTACTAAGAACTACACAGTGTATTGAGCTCTTTTCTAGAGCCAAAATAGCGCCTAGACAATCGACGGATGTGTAGATGTTGGTGAGGCAACAGGTAGAGCACACAACTAACCTCACAGTACGTTCAGATGTAGATCTAATGTCACAACGATCGAAACTTGGCTTAAGCAGGCCAATCACTCATCACAGGTTCAACCAACCTTAGTCTTCTCTCAACGAGGAGAATGGATGCAACGAATTCTGTAACGCCATGTGCCCGGGGACCGGGAGACGATTGCAGCTCTTATTCGACTCAACCGGAGTAAGATACAGTGGTCGACAAGAGCATCTTCTATAATTTCGTACGGAAAACCCCGGACGCCGACATGGGCTAGTTTGCAGATGTGAAGCCAAAAGCGGCACAGACCTATGAGACAGGCATACATGAACAATGAGCATCGCAGGCGTCATCAGCAGTGATTCCGGGGCGGGATATAGCACTGGGCTAAACAGGACTTGCAGGGGAGACCCGGGCCCTTAATAAGCAAGGCAGATGGGTGCAGGATCTAGACTGAATATCACGACTACATTTGCGGAAGCATCACTTTCCCCTGGAGAAGGAACAAAAGACACATAGGAGAACGTCAGTAGATGCAACATGCCAGCACAAGTAGAGGGGCCGGGAGCAGAGTTGAGTGATGGGACAGTTGCGAGTGGTGTATCCTGGAGCACCCGAGTGTTAGCGGAACGTTACGTGAAGGCGGAGAATGGGAAGCCGGAGCAACTACAACTTTTCCGCCAATCAAGAGAGCACGCCCAAGGCAGCGATAAAACAACTAGATGTCGGATCCCACTCATACAAGCATTTCAATCAAGTACCAAAGATAGCCCTGATATGAGTACATACAACATGGCATCACAACAAAACTCTACAACTCAAGTACTTTATTTAAAGGCTCCAGAGAGCCATACATAACATGTTCATACAGATAGGGGTCACATGACCCGACACTCAAGTCATACAAGATCATACAAGCACATGCGGAAGCAAGTCTGAGTACAGACACTAGAAAGAAAGAAGGCTTCTCGAAGCCTGTCTATCTACATAGGGCCCTCCATGGCCAGGATCACCACCTAGGTGGCTAGTCACTCATCGACGTCAAGGTCTACGTAGAACCCATCGGAGGGGGCGGTGTTGTCGTCTGAAAACAGTAATTAAGCAAACATGAGTACAAAGGTACTCAGCAAGTCTTACATCAGAACCTACTATACATGCTCATTCTCAAGAAGGTGGTGGGGTTATTGCAGCAAGCCAGCTTTGACTCTTGGCTAGAGCTATCCTACGGAACTCCACTAGTAAAATAGTTTTCGCACACGAGTCCACTACTCACCAACACAATACTCCACCGGGATCCTCTGATCCTCCCTCGATCATCCTACGAGAGGGCCATCCTCGGTACTCACACTTATCTTGAGTCTTTTAGTAGTATCCATTAACTTGTCTATGAACTGTATAGGCAACCAAGTAGTACGCGGCTTTAACTTGTCTATGAACTGTATAGGGACCTAAGTAGTCCTTTAGGACGCGGCTATTCGAATAGATGATGTTAACCCTGCAGGGGTATACTTCTTCATACACGCTTTCACCACTTACCGCCGTTTACACGACATGTACTCGGCAACCTTCAAGCGGAAGCCCAGCGAGGTGTCGGCCACGGCCTACCTAAACACTTAAGTCTCTAGTCCAGGTTTATCGCCTATCCAGGTTCCATCCGCAGGGAGTCCGGCCGAGGTTTCCACATACGGCCCCGAACGATGTGAACAGGGTCCCGAGACGCCAAACGGGCGCCCGGCATACCCGGCCACGGTGTATCTACCGCAACATAGCCCACCCCTAGGGTCAGCGCTACGCACGGCCGCCAACACATAACCTACAAACACCAGAAACTATTTGCAACTCCTGGACAGAGTACTAGGTGATTAAGAAGCCGAGAGGGTCCATTGGTTTCGGGCCCAATGTACGGTAGTGGAACGATCTTAAATCACACATACAGCTCAGTTGCGGCGGCCCGGATGCCAGCTCCGTCGCGCTCGCGGTCGCTAGCTAGCCAAGATAGCTCCGTCCAGCTGCTTGTCTGCAAGGTTTGCTAGCTAGATCGGCACGGCGACGCGGCGGCTTGCTCGCGCGCGCCGCGCTAAGGCCAGCCATCTGGCTCGTGCGAAGGCCAACGCGGCGGCTTGCTCGCTTGTGAGTCACGCTCGGGCTAGCCTGCCAACCCGTGCGGAGGCCAGCTTAGTACTGTTTGAAGTAATGTTCAGGAAAAATAATGATTTGAGGGGGAATAACAGGATAGAAGGTCAGATGTGGGTCCCTCGTGATCAACGGTCAAACAAAATGTGTTGGTTTAAGCTGCCTCATCAACACGGACGTGTGGGCCAACCCTGTCATAAATGGGTTTAAACTAACCTAATCGGTACCCCCTCTGTCCCATAATATAAGATGTTTTTGCAAGCTAAACTAGCTTGCAAAAACGTCTTACATTGTGGGACGGAGGGAGTACTAGGTAGTAGTTTTTGGCGTGGATTAAGAAATTTTGGGTATGTTTTTGCTATTTTTTGTACAATAGATTCTTCCTAGGGCTGGTTGAAAGTGGTAGTTTTTTGTTAAATACTCTACATATTGTAAGTAGGAGTGAAAGTTAAGCTTTGGAACCCAATAAGCAAGGCTAGTTACATAGTGCATATGTGTACATGATTGAAAGTAAATATCAACCATGAGTGACTAATATCTTGATGGAAAACTCGAAACTATGGAATACTAGGAAAAAATTGCATGGTTGGAAATACTAGCAATGTTCATGTGCGTTGCAAAGAGCGTTGCAATGAATCATAACTAGAATAATACTTATTCACAAACTTGATACAAAACACTCTAATTTTGATATACATATATCACTAGAGATATATTATGTTTCAATTAGAATATATTCCTTGGGCTGTTTTGGTGAGGTCAGGGAGGGATGTGGTTGGGTTTAAGATACTAATTATTGGTTTTTCTGCAAATTGGTAGACAAGTGGGATGTTGGTGAGAAAAGGCAACAACTAACCTCATAGTCGTTAGATGTAGATCTAATGGTCACAAACGATGGATGGCAGACACACCATCATCACCAACTTAGTCTTCTGTAGGAGTACTAGCAAGATTTGTGCATTGCACGGAACATCAAGATGCATTTTTTTATAAAACACTTGTTGTGATTGACCCATGCGGGACTAATCCCATGTGTAAAAACTAATGATATCTCGAGAAATAGGAGATAAGGTGAAGAGGAGTGGGGCGTGGTGGTGATTGGTGGTCGGACTGAGTGGAGGCATGGGGATTGACGACGCCGGCAGCGGCCACCAGACCAGTTTGTTCCAGAGGCTTCCTTTCTTAATTGCTCAACAGTGAGGTTGTTGGAGATATGGATGAACGATGGAAGGCCTTGTCTGCAATGTGGAAAGGTGTGGAGGATAGAGAGAGACATGTACATGGGGCTTTGTGTTGTGTAACATGGAGACACATATACATAATTAGAGAGTGATTGTGTGAGATACACATGCGGACATGGGGAGAGATGAGGATCCAGATTAATGGGTGTTTGTGCGTGTATGTGTGTGTTTGTGTGCGCGTTTGTGTGTGAGAGGGAGTGTGTGTATGTGGAGTAGAGAGAGCACTAATGATGTAAACCTAGTATAAGGGAAGGGGGAATGGTGTGACATGTGTAGTAGCGGGATAGCATGGGTGCTGGTGGGGGGAGCAGACTATTTGGAAGAGACATCGAGTGTGTGTGGGAGCGGGGTGTGAGAGCGAGCGAGAGAGAGAGAGTTAGCGACGGAGAGAGAGAGAGGAAGAGAGGGGGCGAGATAGGGGGCGTTTGTGTCCATAAATGGCATATGTACGGAGACGCAAGGGAAGCGAATCATCGTGTGTGTAATAGGGACTTCATGAGAGATCTAGAATAGATGGTGTAGAGAACAATGTGCGAGATCGATAATGATGATACATTAGGGAGCTATGGAAAGAGTCACGACATATATGTATACAAGGAGGAGCTGGGGCGGGTCCGCATATGGGAGAGATAGAAAGAGGAGAGTGGTGCACAAGGAGACAAAGTGTGCTTGTTTGCAGTGGGGGTGGTGTGTGAGGTGAGTGTGCGAGAACCACATAACTAGGGAGATAGACGTTTGGGGGCGACGTTTTGTGTGTATGGGAAAGATACACTCTACATAGTGCGTGTGCTTGGGAAAGAGAGATGTCGGGAGACCTAGCTAGAGAGTGGGGGAAGAGATGTGTGCATGCCCAAGAGACAAAGTGATAGAGACGTATATTGAGGTACGGACTTTAGAAGAGAGAGGGGTGTTAATGTGCTCGTGTGTTGGTGTTTGGGGGAGAGAACGACTTCTCTGTGTGTGGGGGCGACGAGGGGGGGTTGGCTTCAGATAAAGAGTGATGTGTCTATATTTGAGGGACTTTAGCGTAATTGAGATATACATGGTCAATAGTGTGTGCACTCATGGTTGATCAATTTGTTTCACAGTTTGGACTATGAGATAACGATACTTTTGAACATGTGTGATATACCTTGATGTACCAAAATTACGAACCTAAGATTGGAATTTTGGAATTCGACTCCATCATTAGCTTTTGTAATTCATTTAAACGGAGGTACATTTTTTAAGCCGAGATTTTGTGATTTCAAATTCATATATCAAACCTAGATATATACACATACATGCATGTTCAAACTTTATAATCATCCACTTTATTCATACACATACACATTTTTGCTTTTGTCATCATATTTAGGATAAACACATTTGGAATTTCATTTGAATTGGACTGTATGATGGTATTTGCTTGTAGTAGCTCAATGATCCATATTTGAATTGAATGGACAATCTAAGTTTCGAGTTAGAGACATTGATTTTCAAAACTTACACTTTTTTGCATGCAAAACAAACAAATTCTCGGCCATGATATCATAGTCGGTCGTACAAGAGTAGAATATAATTTCAAGTGCCAAAAGCTTTCAAACTTCCCGCTCACATCGAAATATCTTGCGCCCGAAAGTTTAGCCTTGCGATATTCCTGTTTTACCCCTGCCACATGAACAGAAAAGGGCTGCTTTGGTAACTCCATTGTTTTCCCCTCTTTGCCCCCCAAACATTCGTCCCAGAGCCCCTCCCCTTCCCCCCCCCCACCCCCCCCCAACCACGGCAACCCGCCGAATCTAGTCCTCCGCCGCAGCGGTGGACCTCACACCCCGACGGATCTACCTTCCGCACCTTGGAACCCCCAACTGCCAACTCACCACTTCACCGGAGCTGCTTCAGCGACTGGCTTGTCCACCGCTCCAGATCTCGTTGACCGCCATCATGGTCCACCGCACCGGATCTGCTTAACTGGCGCCCTCTTCCACCACAGTGTAGGCCCTTCACTGACTCCCTCGTCCATCCCTTCGCTGGCCCTTCATACAAGCCCTCGTCCGCCGCAACAGATCCGCCTCACCGAAAGCACTATACAACGCGTCCGCCGAAGCCTTCGTCCACTGCACCGGACCCGCTCCACGGACGCCATATTCAACTCCATCGGCCCTGCTTTACCGATGCCGCGGCCTCATCAGGTTTTTTCGATTTCTACTCCTTCGGTTTTTCTCTTTATCGTGCAACTGTTCACTTACCACAGATGAGCTTTCTTGTATGTCGACAGGCGCTGCAAACCGTAGCACCGGAGCCGCTTCAGCGACGGCGACAGCCGGCCCAAACTCAACCGCAACACGAGCACCATCGACGATCCTTAGCTATCAAGTATGACAACGATACCCATACGCCGCCGAGAATCAGGTACTATTATCCAACGGCCGGCGCCTACGTTCACTTTCTTAGCATAAGCTCCACACCTTTGAATTTCTTCAGGGCATCATTCAGTTTTTCATGAGATGTGTTATTCTGCTTGCACCTGTAGGGCCATACTTCTGGCAGTGAACATGTTACATGTGCTAAATTACATACCAGTGCACATATAGTTAATATGCTTTAGTTTTTTCCTAAGTATTACTGTACTTCCTAGATATCACTGCCTACTATTTTACTTCTTGCATGCTATATTTATGATAATGGTGTTGTTCTGATGCCACATGTTGGTTCCATCAGACTGCTTCATGTTCTCTATGCTTAATTACACATCAGCAAACTAGCATGTGGTTCCGCTGGTTTTTGTTCGTTTTACCGTACATTTTCTGATGCTAGCTATTATATCACTTCTCCAAGCCTCTGTTCATTACTTTTTTGTGTGTTCTTGATGTTCCCAAGTTGCATGACTAATTTGATTCTTCTATTAATTATGGAGCTGCCAACCCCATCAAGCAAAATATTTGTTCTTTTGGGGCTGGCACCTCAAACAAGCATAAAAATAGAGGGAAGCAGATATATTGTCGTGTATGCACACACCCTTCTTTCATTAGTTTAGATGAACCATTGATGATCAATTCGAACCAGTGCATGTGATTAAAATTAATTTTACCTAAATAGAGGGTGCAGAATAAACTACAACAAGTAGATTTGCAACCACGGGATGCTGACGATATCTTCAAAGAACATTGCAACAGCAGCGAGGCTTCACAGCAACATATGGTAAGCCAGTGTGTTTTAGTACATGTGAAATGTAATGCGTGTGGGCTGCTTTCTTGGCTTGTGCCCTCAACCTATAATCCTACAGAATAACAAATAGTTCAGTTGTCTGCTTTGCTGTATTGCTTGATTCGAATGCTTGTTTGTTACTTGTTACTCTATACCTGAGTTGGCCAATATGTCAGCAGTGCATGTTGTACTATCATAAAGAAATGCATGCCTAGTTCATTTGAGTCCTTAACTTTTCCTCTGAACTTCATCACAATACTATCTTCGTAGTTTATATGAGGCCACACTGTTAAGTGCTTTCTCAGATTATTTCAACTGCTTAGATGCCTTGGCAACTTAAATATAGCGGTGGTACACTCCCTTTCAACTAGGGATGTCAACTGGGTCCCGTTTAATCCCGATTAAAGTCCACTAGTGGTATGATAGTTCAAAAGAGTTTTTGTTTTTTGAGGAAAATGAACCAGGGAGCTAGCAAAAACTAACTAGATGGGACTGGCGGATGTCGTTTATTTTCCACTTACATCCCTAGTTTCATCTTACCATTTTAATTTCTTTTCGGCTGATGCTGCTTTGAACCATTTAAATATAGCTTGCCATGCTCGGCAATAATTCGTATGTTGTTTACCATGTAGGCTTACTCCCTGGATCATGCGATAACTATCTCTTACTTATGACCAGCGGAAACCTTTCAGGATGCCGTCCACACTAGGACACAATGTACAACCCCGTAATCTATTTGTGGAAGCAGTGCGCCATCCATGTTACCAGATGGTAGCAGTTCAGAGGAAACACTGCCGGAGAGCAGTCTGAGCACATATATTATAGTTCTTAAGGCTCTACTAGAGGCAGAAAGAGATGGTGTGGCTTCCATGAATGAGGTAATCTCGATCTTGAAGCTGGAAATTATGCAATTAGCTGCACGCATTATGCAAGCAACCGAAGAATTGGAGGAAGTAAGAATGTTGCATTTGAAGACGGAGGAGGTCCTGCTGCTTCTGCTATTTGAAGCCCAGGGTAATCCCAGTTCTTCTTTAGATAGCAGTTGAAATTGTCATTAGATTATTGTACTTGCATGTTGTGTCATGTCTCTGAATGGATTATGTTGTAAGACCCCCTATGTTGTCCATGTGTTGTAATGATCCGAATTTTTTAGGCGAGGTAATCCTCGGTACTTGTATGATTGACATAAGGTGAACTGTTTTTCGTGTGAGCATATTGTATTGGATGAAATAACTGTTTGACTCAAAGTGTATCCAACCTACTGAATTCGAACATCATGGCATTTCTAAATCATAATCATATATAAAGGTGGAATAAATCTTTGTTGTGGTTTTGAAGAAATAAATAACAAAACATAGAATTATCTGTGGATATTCGTAATCGAATAAAAATTTGGTTTGAATTTAGTTGTCAGGGCCCAGGGCAAACATGAATGCTAATTCTCCCAAGTTTTGAATGAAGCGGATAAACACCCACTATCATTTGTGGGCTGCCCGAAGCAAGTGTTTGAGAGATGGAAATTACTGTCTACCCCTGACACTTGACATCCTTATCGATCGGATTTACACTGTTGTCGATAGGGGTACGACGGCCTCTGAGCCCATTCAGACACGGTGGGCACCAAACGTGGGCGACAAAACACATTTGATTCAAGCTCGTCCGAAAGACATGTGTCTCTCCCTCCATTTCCCGATTCATCCACGGTGGGAGGCAAAACAAACTCTCCTCATCCGAAATCAATGTAGGCTAATATTTTAATTAGGGGCAGATGTGTAACTTCCCTCAGACGTGACACAACCGCCCTACCTGTCAGCCCCGTTCATACAGCGTGGGCGCCAACCGTGGGCGGCAAAACACCCTCTCCTCGCCCGGAATCATTACCGGGAAATATTTGGGAGATGCGAGATTACCGTCCTATCCCCAACCGACGTGATGTCCGAAATTTTAAACGGGGGGGTAAGTTCGTAACTTTCCCACATTTCAGACAAGTGCGTCCCAAAGTTTGAGATCCCCCTCCCCCTCCATTTCCCCATTCATACACTGTCGGCGCCACGGCAACCTCCCCACTGTGGCCAGCCTCCTCCATCCGCCACCCCATCCTCCACCTTGCCAGAGCCACTAACCCTACCCCATCATCCACTGCAAGAGATGGACGTCTCTCATCCACGGTGCCGGACCAGGATCCTTTCAGCGCGTCATCTCGCTTCATCGGCGGCGTCGTCCACCTTGCCGTTGCCGATCCTATGACCACCTCGTCCACGGCAACATGATTTATCCCCCGACCCGGCCGTCTACCATCTAAAGTCTTCTTCCCCGCCGCCGACAGCCATCGCACCCGCAGCACCCTCAACGTATCAGCAGGGGCCTATATGGTGTCGCAAGAGAGGTGGTACTCTTCCATATGTGCTTAAGTTATTGATCTCACCCGGAAAATAGATCTTAAATTGTTTACTGTACTTTTCTTGTCCGTACCAAATCGTAGTGGCTAGTTGAATGCAAACATTGGTTGCGAAGTAGCTTTGTCCGGTTTGCACCTTCAAATCCACCATGTCACGGTCACTATACTCATAAAGCTTATGGTTTCCCCCCTTTATATTCACTACCATCATCGTAGGTGCTTCACTGCTTCGTGTCGTGCTAGCACTGCTCCTCAAGACCTCAACCCATCAAGCGAAACAACATGCCACTCATAATTCCAAAGCTTACGTGTTGAAATACGAATCTGATATGATGCTCATATTACTAAAACAGAGAACGTTTAATTGGTCACCTAATGTTCCTATATTCGTTTTGAAAAGCATGTGCGCCACCCACTGGTCCAGCTAGTTCCACTTTCCTGATTTTACTCTTGATGCTTAGGGTTTTACCCTTTTATCTACTCTACTATGATATGCATAGGTGCTTTCTGTCATACTAGCATTACTCCACCATTCAAGCTAAACAACACAACACTCAAAATTCCAAAGCTTAGTTGTTCAAATATGATTGTGATATGATACTAATATTAGTTAACAGACACATTTAATTGGTTAGCTAAAGGTCCCACTTGAGTTTCCAAATGCATGTCCCGACATATAGAGAGACAGCGGAATTACATTTCCTTGTCACTTGTTCACTGTACTTTCTTGTCCATACCAAATCTTAGTTGTTATTTCAAAGCAAACATCGGTTGCTAACTACCCTTTGTGCGGTTTGCAGCTTCAGATCTGCCATCCCACTACCACGGTCAACACTATACTCATCATGCTTATGGTTTCCCCATTTTATGATGACCACGATTAGCCTACGTGGTTCGTGTCGTAATAGCACTGCTCCACCCATCGAGCTAAACAAGCTTAGTTGTACAAATTCAAATCTGATATTGTGCTGATATTAGTAAAACTAAGAGATGTTTAATTGGTCAGCGAAATGTTCCTACTTTAGTTTCCAAATGCATGTGAGCCACATATGAAGAGACCGGAAGGAATAGTATTTCTCTGTGCGCTCTGGTTCATCATGGGTGGCCAACCGACATTGTATAGAAAGACTTGTAATATCTTCAATCTGCTTGCTCTTCTGCTCTTCTTTAAGATGATCCTCTTCTCTTGTGATCGACTGGTTAGGTCGAGTTATTCTCCCTTAGTATATTTTGAATCTGTCAGGTCAGGTCGACTTGTTCTTCTTTACTATATGTTGAAGCTGTCATCTGCGAAGTATCATCACTTCTGGAGCTCTCATATTTTGAGTAGTAGGCCACATTATATTAGTGCACACACCAAATTACAACATGCATGGCACCTCTTAGAAGAATTGCAGAGATAGCACAAAGGGGTTTATAGGGAGGAAGTATTGGATTAGAATCACTTCTGCATTACAGAGATAATCTCACTTGTTTTTATGTTTTCATGCATGTCAGGTATTGAACATTATCAAAATGAATATGAGAATGGGCGCATGAGAGGAATATTACGGAACAATCCACTGGCTAACAAACTTGGCATGGTGGAGGATGGCCTATCTTATTCACCCATCAAGGTGCATGCTCTAACTTGGCAAGGTTGTATTGGTCACACATATTTTGCATCTGACCTCTTGCATTACTTCTACCTTGTTACACCATCTGCTTAGTTTAAGCATCATATATGAGTATATGCCATACCTATCCATTTTCTATACCTATTCCATGTGTCGTCATACTATGTTTTCCAGTCAAATATTGTTCTTCCGTAATAGATGTCCAAAAGGAAGAGGGTGAGTGCAAATCCTCAAGGAGTACAAACTAGGTATTTTGGAAAAGGTAGTGATACCTGTTAAATCAGATAGATCAGCAGCCACAGAAAACACGGGCCCAACTGTACCAGACTTTACCCCTACTCCAGTGGCCAAAGCCCTATTAGAACTGCTGAGAGCCCAGCGTCAGGTACTGTCTATGATATCAATTCAAAATTTGAACTCTTAAGTTTCTGCATGTGCCTTACCTTCTCTCTTGTATGAAAACTAATTTCAGATGAATCTCGTTGCTCAAAGGATCATAGGATCTCACAACAATATTGGGCTCTGCATTGATCTTGTCAGTACCTCTTGCCCTTTGTCAGCATACTTACACTCATTGATGTTTGATTATGTAGCATCACTGTAAATGTTTGCTTCTTTATCCTCCCTTTGCTTGAAATTATAAGATCTATATTTACTCTTAGATAAATGTAGAACTAACACAATGGTTATGAAGTTTTGGATTGCTCATGTAAGTACCTGTTGTCATGTACTCCCTCTGTATTGAATTAATTGTTGATTAATTGGATGTATTTACAACTTAATAGTGCTAGATACATCCATTTGAGCGACAAGTAATAACAGACGGTGGTGGTATTACTATACATGCATCGCGAGATAGTTGATTGTCTAGTATTACTCTGCATCTTATCTTCCCTGCCCTCCACTTTCTCCAAATTATCATATCTACATTTACTCTTACCAAAATGTTGAATAAAGCCAATGCCACTTCACGTTGATGTCTGCATTCCTCTTGTCAGTACCTTTTGCCTTGTAACGCTGTACTTAATTAATTGCTATTTGATTATGTATCATCAGTCTGCACCTGAGCTTCATTATCCTCTATTTCTTCCAATATTATTTGATCTATATTTACTCTTTGCAAAATGTAGAATAATGGCAACGCTTATAAAGAATTTTATTTGGGGAATTTGTTGAATTATCCTTCCATCAAAATGGAGAAGGGCTTTGTCCAGCCCGTGTTAACATGTAATGTAAGTTCATCCTTCTCAAGCCTTCAAACTTTGTTCTAGTATAGATTTGGATAGGCATCATTTCCTCCACTGGTGTTTACATCTGATTGGATGTTTGCAAAAACTACCAGTTTTAAATTGTAGTTGTAAAAACATGTTCCTTATGCAGAACAGATCCATTTATTTGCTTATACAATTGTGAAACCTATTACGTGTCTCCTTGTTTCTCTTTCAGAGTCATATCTCTTATGTCAGGCAGAACTTTAGGAAAGATAGTGAGCCAAACCATCTTGAGGACAGCGAGATGACCCCAAGGTCCTGTCTTGATGAAGACAGTGAGTTGAAGCTACTCACCAGCAGATGTGAGACAACCTCTCTACAGTCGCTGCCTCAATCAGTTCGACTTCTTCAGTCTCAACTTAAAGCGGAAAGGCTTGCTTCAGCTCAGCTCTGACTTGAAGTCAAAGATGTAATGAAGATGTTAGGGGACTGCCTTGTGCACTATGGTGCCATACAGCTAGGGATGAAGCATCTATCCTTGACACAACTGAGGTCTCATCGGCTTGTTCGGCTGCTTGTGGGGCCCGACCTTGCCAGGTCTATTGCCTTCTGAAGTGCTCTCAGTTTTTTATATTCTTTTGTCGGCGCGTTTATATGCACTAGTGGCTTCCTTTGATGCCCATTGTATGTAGTCCGCAGTCATGTTGCGCTTTATTATCACCGGTAGCGAACTTTGATTCCCAGTGGATGTAATATTCCGTAATTTCTTTATTGTATAGTCTAGGTTTATTCTTTGGTTGGTATGCTATAATATAGGCCGGAAGGTTCAGTGGATCTCAGTTTTGTCGGTCTTCAGGCCGATCCGTTACTCATATGGGCCAAAACGTGGGCCTATAATCATCTTGGGCCATTAGAAGGTCTAAACCTATAGTAGTTTCCCACCTTTAACAGGCCATGGGCTACATATTTACCATAGTGACACTGGGCCTCCTACGGGCCGTAGAAACAATGGGCCTTCTACGGGTCATAGAAACAATGGGCCTTCTACGGGCCGTATCATCAATGGGCCTTATACGGGTCGTATGATCGATTGGCTAAACATGGGCCAAAAACAAACCGCATTATGGCCGTAAACGGGCTAGAGTTGGAGTCGTTCGTTCATGGGCCGACCATAACAGGTCGTCATTAATAGGCCGTATTTGATGACGCTATGAAAACGTCCCAACGTATTAACGGGCCACAAACGGGCCGACTATAACCACGGGCTGAATTTGGCCCACAAGCAAAAAATGGCAGTAACGGGCCATAAGTAACCGAATGCTGGAAATGAGCCCAAGAATAAATGGGTCCTGAGAAGGCTGAAAGATAACATGGGCTGTAAACGGCCCAATGGATTAATGGGCCGTTAATGGGTACAAAGTGATACACTATTCATTACGGGCCAGTTTCACCACGGGCCGTTAATGGGCCAAGAGTTACAAAGGGCCTCATATGGGCCGAAAAACGTCATGGGCCATACATGGGCCGGAACTTAAAATGGGCTAGAATCATATTGGACGGCCCAGATGACGCTACTAGGCCTAATTCGGATAGGTCGTAATGGGCCCTGGGTTAGCGGGCTGTAAATGGGCTATATGCGAACAGGCCATTAATAGGCTTTCCGTGGGCCAGGCCGCCACCTTTTGACCAAGTCAAACGGGCCGGCCTTTTCACAGGAATGGGCCTCTGTTTGGCCGTGCCACGTGTCGACGTATCATAGGCGCCTTCGTTCCAATGAGTGGATGACATCTGTCCCAACAGTGAGCCGACACGTGTTTCCTCCAACCAATGATGATTTTACACGTGGAAAATCCCCACTGGTCGGGGCTGTTAGCATGTTATCGGATCCAAAACCAGACCCGATAGCTTAACGGCGTTCCGTTACGGTGGATGCCACGTGTCGGTCACCCTTGACGAAAGCACTTCTGTGACGCACGATTTATCGTCATGGAAGTGGGCACTTCCGTGATGATAATTTTGGTAATGTCATGGAACAATTCTACGACAGCATAGGTATGACTATCTTGATTCTGTCATAAAATCGTCATGGATGTAGATGCATGACAAAAAATGTGACCTACTGTGACAAACACGTATCATCACGGAAGTGTATTTTTTGTAGTGCTTGTTTCGTGATGCTACTTTCAGTTTAGGTGCTATTGTTGCTAAATGGTTAAATCTGAACCGTACGAAGGGTCCCATCTTTGGAGGCATCTTTGCTTCGCACCTTGCTGCACACTTTAACATACCTATTAGGAATTATGAGAAAGAAGAAAAGTTGCTGCCTCCTATTTTTCTAGATTATAAGAGTATGGTAGCACATGATTTTATTATTAAGGATAAGAAGAAGATGCTTAAATATAGATTGATATTTGATAAAAATTACTTTGAGATTATTACCTTGCCTGCTCCCTCTTTGTTTAACATATTTTCAGGCATGTACCTCATTTTGCCGGAGGCCGTTTATGCATACTGGAGCATGACACCAGCTCCAGAACCTGAGCCGGAGCCACCCCTTGACCCTTATCGACAGTCTGTTTATCAGTGGAATCCGGCAGAGATCACCAACCAGTGGCACCCATAGGATACTCCTCCGTACACCGGAGAGGGCAGCTTTGAGCTGTGGCCATAGACCAACTTAGGCCAAAATCCTAAGCTTGGGGGAGTATGTATTTCTCACCGACATTACATTCATGTTCACACACTCATGCCAGTTGTTGGTGCTCATACTTTTTCATTGTATCATCCATGCTAGTTTATTTTCTTTTTAAAGCTTTATTCTTGTGTGTTTGAAGAACCTTAAGAAGAAGAAAAATAGTTGTAACTTTTAGCTAGTTTACTTTCCATGCATGTAGTAGTAATAACTAAAAGAAAACCTAAAAAGATTTCTCGTTCTTCTTTTGTTTGTTGGGAGCTTTCCTGTGTAAATAGTTTTGTTTCTTTTCTTTTCTTTGGAGGTCGAGAGGAGAAGACCATGATGAAAATGTTGTAGTGGCTCTCATATGCATTATTGTTGATTTAACCAAGAGCCCATATTACCTTGTCTTCTCCCTTGTATTGAACGCTTGCAGATTCCAGCTTAGTCTAATGCACATGCACTATTATTATTATCCACACTATTCGGTTGTGTAAGTGAAAGGCAATAATGACGATATATGATGGAGTGATTGAGATGAGAAAAGCTGGTATGAACTCGACCTATCTTGTTTTTGTAAATATGATCAGTTCATCGTTCCTGATTCAGCCTATTATGAATGAAACATGTTTGCAATGACAATTAGAGATTATAGTTGCTCATGCCATGCTTAATTAGCTAGGAGTTTATAATGGTTTACCTTGCATGCCAACATGCTATTAAAATGGTTGTGATATTGTATGATAGGGTGGTATCCTCCTTTGAACGATTCGAGTGGCTTGACTTGGCACATGTTCACGCATGTAGTTGAAACAAAATCAACATAGCCTCCACGATATTTATGTTCATGGTGAATTATATCCTACTCATGCTTACATTCAGTGTTGATTAATTTTAGTGCATGTTTATGACTGTTGTCGCTCTCTAGCTGGTCGCTTCCCAGTCTCTTTATAGCCTTCACTTGTACTAAGCAGGAATACTGCTTGTACATCCAACTCCATAAACCCCGAAAGTTATTCCATATGAGTCCACCATACCTTCCTATATGCGGTATCTACCTGTCGTTCCAAGTAAATTTGTATGTGCCAAACTCTAAACCTTCAAATGAAATTATGTTTTGTATGCTCGAATAGCTCATGTATTAGCTAGGGTTGTCTATATCTTCCATGCTAGGCGGGTTATTCTCAAGAGGAGTGGACTCCGCTCCTCACTCGCGAGAAAATGGCTGGTAACCGGGATGCCCAGTCTCATGCTCAAATCAAATCAAAATAATTGCAAACAAAACTACCTAGGGATTGTTGTTAGTTGGAGGCACCCGTTGTTTCGGACAAGCCATGGATTGATGTTTGTTGGTGGTAGGGGGAGTATAAACTTTACCATTCTGCTTGGGAACCACCTATAATGTGTGTAGCATGGAAGATATCGAGATCTCTCGGTTGTTATGTTGACAATGAAAGTATACCGCTCAAAATATTATTCATCTCTGTTTCCAAAATCGAGCTCTGGCACCTCTACAAATCCCTGCTTCCCTCTGCGAAGGGCCTATCTATTTACTTTTATGTTGAATCATCACCCTCTTGTTAAAAAGCACCAGTTGGAGAGCACCGTTGTCATTTGCATGTATTATTATTAGTTTACATTGAGTATGACTGTGACTGGATCTCTTACCATGAATTACAATTTCCAGTCAGCCCTGGATCTTCAGAGGTGCTCTGCATTTATGTTTTGCGGTCTCAGAAAGGGCTAGCGAGATACCATCTTGTTATATCATATTATGATTGTTTTGAGAAAGTGTTGTCATCCGAGATTTACTATTATTGCGCGCTAGTTGATTATGTTGTTGATATGAGTAAACATGAGACCTAAATGTTATTGTGAATATGGTTGGTTCATAATCTTTGCTGAAAACTTGAATGTTGGCTTTACATATTTACAACAACAAGAGCAAACAGAGTTTGTAAAAGTTTTTCTTTATCACTTTCAGTTTATCAACTGAATTGCTTGAGGACAAGCAAAGGTTTAAGCTTGGGAGAGTTGATACGTCTCCATCGTATCTACTTTTCCAAACACTTTTGCCCTTGTTTTGGACTCTAACTTGCATGATTTGAATGGAACTAACCCGGACTGATGATGTTTTCAGCAGAATTGCCATGCTGTTACTTTTGTGCAGAAATAAAAGTTCTCGGAATGACCTGAAAATCAACGGAGAATATTTTTGGAATATATAAAAAATATTGGCGAAAGAATCAAGGCCAGGGGGCCCACACCATGTCCACGAGGGTGGGGGCGCGCCTACCCCCCTAGGCGCGCCCCCTGCCTCGTGGGCCCCCTGATGCTCCACCGACCTCAACTCCAACTCTATATATTCACGTTCGAGGAGAAAAAAATCAGAGAGAAGGATTCATCGCGTTTTACGATAGGGAGCCGCTGCCAAGCCCTAATCTCTCTCGGGACGGCTGATCTGGAGTCCTTTCGGGGCTCCGGAGAGGGGAATCCGTCGCCATCGTCATCATCAACCTTCCTCCATCACCAATTTCATGATGCTCACCGCCGTGCGTGAGTAATTCCATCATAGGCTTGCTGGACGGTGATGGGTTGGATGATATTTATCATGTAATCGAGTTAGTTTTGTTAGGGTTTGATCCCTAGTATCCATTATGTTCTGAGATTGATGTTGTTGTGACTTTTTTATGCTTAATGCTTGTCACTAGGACCCGAGTGCCATGATTTCAGATCTGAACCTATTATGTTTTCATGAATATATGTGAGTTCTTGATCCTATCTTGCAAGTCTATAGTCACCTATTATGTGTTATGATCCGTTAACCCCAAAGTGACAATAATCGGGATACTTACCAGTGATGACCGTAGTTTGAGGAGTTCATGTATTCACTAAGTGTTAATGCTTTGGTCCGGTACTCTATTAAAAGGAGGCCTTAATATCCCTTAGTTTCCAATAGGACCCCGCTGCCACGGGAGGGTAGGACAAAAGATGTCATGCAAGTTCTTTTCCATAAGCATGTATGACTATATTCGGAATACATGCCTACATTACATTGATGAACTGGAGCTAGTTCTGTGTCACCCTATGTTATAACTGTTGCATGAGGAATCGCATCCGACATAATTATCCATCACTGATCCAATGCCTACGAGCTTTTCACATATTGATCTTTGCTTAGTTACTTTTCTTTTGCCACTGTTACAATCATTACAAAACCAATACTGTTACTTTTGCCACCGTTACCGTTACTTCCATATTACTTTGCTACTAAATACTTTGCTGTAGATATTAAGTCTTTCAGGTGCGGTTGAATTCACAACTCAACTGTTAATACTTGAGAATATTCTTTGGCTCCCCTTGTGTCGAATCAATAAATTTGGGTTGAATACTCTACCCTCGAAAATTGTTGCGGTCCCCTATACTTGTGGGTTATCAATGTGATCCGCGCAGGGCTTTGCCTAAGCACTACGACACTATGACCGAAGGAGTAAATTGTGGAGGGGGGGCCCGCACACGGCTAAGAGAATAATTGTTGTGAGTTGGGGTGCCCCCTGCCCCCGTATATAAAGGAGGGGAGGAGGAGGCTAGCCACTAAGGGGCGCGCCAGGGAGAGGGGAGTCCTACTACGAATCCAGTCCTAGTAGGATTCGCCCCCCTTTTTTCCTTCTTCCGGAGGGGGAAAGGGAGAAAGGAGAGGGAGTAGGAGAAGGAAAGGGGGGCGCCGCCCCCTTCCCTAATCCAATTCGGCCTCCTCCTTTGTGGCGGGCGTGCCAACCCCTTGTGGGCTGGTTAGCCTCCCTACTATGGCCCATATGGCCCATATCTTTCCCCGGGGGGTTCCGGTAACCCCTCCGGTACTCTAGTATGTATCTGATACACTCAGGAACCCTTCCGGTGTCCGAATACTACCTTCCAATATATCAATCTTTACCTCTCGACCATTTCGAGACTCCTCGTTATGTCTGTGATCTCATCCGAGAATCCGAACAAACTTCGGTCACCAAAACACATAACTCATAATACAAATCGTCATCGAACGTTAAGCGTGCGGACCCTATGGGTTCGAGAACTATGTAGACATGACTGAGACACATCTCCGGTCAACCAATAGCGGAACCTGGATGCTCATATTAGCTCCTACATATTCTACGAAGATCTTTATCGGTCAAACCATATAACAACATACGTTATTCCCTTTGTCATCGGTATGTTACTTGCCCGAGATTCGATCATCGGTATCATCATACCTAGTTCAATCTCGTTACCGGCAAGTCTCTGTATACGTTCCGTAATGCATCATCCCGTAACTAACTCATTAGTCACATTGCTTGCAAGGCTTATAGTGATGTGCATTACCGAGAGGGCCCAGAGATACCTCTCCGATACACGGAGTGACAAAATCATAATCTTGATCTATGCCAACTCAACAAACACCATCGGAGACACCTGTAGAGCATATTCATAATCACCCAGTTATGTTGTGACGTTTGATAGCACAAAAAGTGTTTCTCCGGTATTCGGGAGTTGCATAATCTCATAGTCAGAGGAATAGGTATAAGTCATGAAGAAAGCAATAGCAATAAAACTAAACGATCATTATGCTAAGCTAACGGATGGATCTTGTCCATCACATCATTCTCTAATGATGTGATCCCGTTGATCAAATGACAACATATGTCTATGGTCAGGAAACTTAACCATCTTTGATTAACGAGCTAGTCAAGTAGAGGCATACTAGGGACACTCTGTTTGTCTATGTATTCACACATGTATTAAGTTTCCGATCAATACAATTCTAGCATGAATAATAAATATTTATCATGATATAAGGAAATATAAATAGCAACTTTATTATTGCCGCTAGGGCATATTTCCTTCGGTATCGACTTAACGACTACCCCCCTCGAGCGCTAGAGTTTCTTTCGGCCGGCTCATTAACGGGATTCACCCTCCATCGGTTTTCCCTGAACCGGTTTTCTGTTTTTTTGTTTCGGTTTTTATTTATTTTTTCTTTTTGGTTCCTTTTTCTGTTTTCCTTTTGATTTTTCTTTTCTTTTTCTATTTTTCTGTTTTTATTTTTGTTCTTGTTTTTTCAATTTGTGGAAGTCTTTTAAATTCATGATTTTTTCTGTTTTATTTCCCTTTTTACTTTTAAATTTGCAAATATCCTTTTCAAATTCATGAACAATTTTTGAAATTGTGAACAATTTTCTGAAATCATGATCAGATTTCCATATACATGATTTTTTTTCAAATTACGTATTTTTTTAATGTTCACTATCATGCGAATTTCTTTATAAATTCCTGAACATTGTTTTGTTCATGGAATTCAAAAAATCTTCATCAATGCAACAAAATGTTTAACAATTCAAAAAATGTTCATCGAATTCATATTTGTTCATCGGATTTAAAAAATGTTCATCAAAAGTCAAAATTTGTTCATCGAATTACAAAAATGTTCATCAAATTACAAATTTGTTCATAGATATTCAGAAAATGTTCATTTAATTAAATAATTTCATTGATATCAAAATTTGTTCATCCTTTAAAAAATGTTTTTGAAAACAAATTTTGTTCATAAATTAAAAAATATGCATTGAATTCAAAAAAATTCATGAAATATAAAAAAATGTTCATAATTATCAACACACTATTCATAATTCAAAACATGTTCATTTTTTTGAATCGCAAACATTTCTTATGCAAGAATGTTTTTGACAATTCGCAGTTCAAAATGTTTTAAAATTTTAGAACCAATCCCTTATTATTTGAATATATAATAAAACAAAAAACAGAAAATGAAAAATGGAAAGTAAAAGAAAAAGGAAAAAGGGGGCGCCCCTCCCCGCGCATGGTCGGCCCAACAGGGTGCTCATAGGGTCGCGAGAGTACATGCTGCCGCGACTGTGGGCACCGCACGCGCGGTATAGGGATTCTCTGCCTGCATCAGGGACTGAGCCAGAAAAATTGTATGATGGGGGCCTTTTGCTGCTGCTTCACGGTTGGGGAGGGCCTGAACCACTAAAATACAATTATTTGTTCCCAAAATGTCATATTAGTAGCTCTAACAATGTAGTTTTATCAATGTTGGCCC